>NW_028221440.1:300597-315932 GCF_014529385.1 Adiantum capillus-veneris
ACGTAGCGGGAATCTACCTTTCACCTTCTCCTTGAGAAGCGGCCATAAGCCATGCGTGAACCGATCTTTTTTTAGAAAATCGGGTGCAGCTTTCCTCCTTGCCAGTGACTCAACCCACCGTTCCCACAAATCCACAAATTTGGACTCATAGGTGGCATATTCTAAAAGACCCTTCTGCTTCAAGTCTCTCAACTTGTCCCACAACTTTTCTGAAGTGGTACCTCCCCCAAAGCGCCTCTTAAAAGCAGTTTTTATGGGTTCCATTCATCCTTAGTTGCTTGTGGAAGTGCATTGTACCATGGATCTAGCTTCTAGCTTCATGAGATGCTTAAAGATTCTAACCCGGGATTCATCCGTATCTTTGTTGCTCACTACACGTGCTACTTCAAAGTCATCTAGGAAGTCTGTTACCAAATCCTCCCCCTTCTTTCCTTTAAATGTTGGAAATGCTACACTTGCCATGATTACTGAGAGAGAGCTAGAAAGACACACTGCTTAGCTTGCAAAAGTTTTTTTTCTTCTTTACAAGGAGGCGTGTATACCCTCTTATACTAGGACATAGATTAAAACTTCAAACGGTACATTTCCTTGTACCAAAGGTAAGACAAATGGTTGATCTGATGCCAGAACCTCCAAAAACCGCTCTCCACCCGGCATGGTGTCAATGACGTGCTGGTAGTGAGCCTTCAAATCCACTATTACCTTGATTGAGCGTACACGTGTTGGTATGTGTGATCTGTCTAGAGGTAGGTTGTAGTGATTCATGTGAAGCTTAGAGGTGCTTAGTCACTATCCAAGCTTGTGGGAGAGGGTGGTGTTCTTTCCTGAAACAAACTCAGTAGATCCCTAGTTTCTCTAGTGAGAGTGTGAGCCAATGGTTCTGTTATCTGTGTTGCAGCATCAGGTGCGACTTGAAAACTGACTATGATAATTACCTCAGTGACTTGAGTTACCCGATTCTCAAAGTAGAATAGTGTTGATTCTCTATTGTGTAGAGCTCCTTCCATTTTGTTGTTGTGGGTTGGTTGTAGGTTGCGGACATGGTTTTGACCTTCTCCTTCTTCTTCTTGGCACTTGGACTATGTATATCCACTGGGTTTGGCGTGTTGGTTGACTCTCCCACTGCAAATCGATTATCGTTATGCCTGGCACTCGAGCTTCGATGAAGATGCGGAGTTCGTCTAGTTGTGCTTGGAGCTCTTCTTCTTCTGTCGTCCAATTAGCAAATCCTGCTAGCCATTCATCCATTCACAATAGTTTAGGGGTTTCAGTCTTGTAAACTGAAGGTGTTGAGTTCGATCCTTAGTGGGGGCACCAAATGAAGGGAGAAAAGCGAACCCCGAACCCCGACGGCCTCTAAAACACACCGGGACCGAATGGCGCGCCTCGAGCCTGTCATGGTAAAGCAAACAGGGGGCACCACCTAGCTTCAACGGCCAGGATGCAAACTACACACCACCATAACAAAGTTTTCATCCAAGAGAGATGGATGCTTGGGAGTAATGATGAAGAGGAAGGGAAATGAGATCAAGTGAGAGAGAGAGAGAGAGAGAGAGAGAGGAGAGAGAGAGAGAGAGAGAGAGAGAGGGAGGGGGTATTGCGGCTTCGTACTTAGGCACCACAGAAGGATGGCGAATCCGCACACCCTTCACACATACACAAGCTCACTCCAAACACAAGACTAGGTGGCGATTCCGCACACCTCACATGGGCAAAACATACTCACAAAACCTCAAGCTTTATTTAGAGAATAAGGCGATGAAATGGGGAGCATAGGGTAGGGAATGAGAAGGAAGAGAGTGGTAGAGCACATGGCGGATAGTGAGTTGATGGCGAAGACTCGCACGAGGGTTATGGCCATCATCCTTCATTTAGCTACCCTTCATCTTCCATAGCCCAAGGGTGTACAGGTCATGCTCAAGACGAGCATGGTGATTGCGGTGATGGTGATGGTGTGGGTGTGTGTGTGTGCACTAGGCACACACAATGCATAGTGTATTCTTTGGTGATGTTGTGTGTGTGTTTTTTTTTTTGTGTCCTGGTGAGCTCTCATGGCCTCCTTATATAGGGAAGGAGGAGAGGATTTAGCAATATTTCTAATTGAAGTGAGTGTCCCACTTTGGTGACTAGGAAAATGGGGTGCATGTGACTGTGCCTCCCATCTTGTCTCCTCATTATTTAAAATACTAGAGTCAATAGAGAGAGAAGAAGAGAGAATGTGGGTAGGATGTAGAGGATAGGAAATATTTACAATAGTCTAGCTTTGGCTAGACATAAGCTTATTAGGGAGAGAAGAGAGAGGTAAGAAAATTATAAGAGAGGTTGTCGAAGGTGGATATTTGTTGATGAGGATGGATCCTCCAAAATGGTGATAGAATCACTCTAGACTTGCCAAAACCTCATTAAAAGAGCCTTGTCTCTTGTAATCATGCTTGAAGACTTGTAGAACCATAGCCATTCTAGAGGGAAGAAAACTAGGGATGGCCTGTGTCACCATTACATGAGAAAACTGGGGTCCACTACAAAAATCATAGCTCCGCGTTCATAACTCCAAAAATTCTGAAAAAATTTGAGCTAAAAGTTGAGATCACGAGCTACATCTTTGATGTTGAACGCTTCTTCAAACTCGGGGTTCTTCTTTACTTAAAAAGTTTAGCCAAATAATGTATTATTTATGGCTGCAAAAGTCTTTTGGTGGTCCCCTTTGAGTGGACTTCTCTCTTGCCTTCAAGTGTAAGCTCTTTCATGTGTATGAAAACATGACCTAGAGTTTTGAAAAGATTGGCAATCATCTAGATGGAGGTATTATTGAAATTTGAAAGTGGGGTCGAGGTTTGAAAATGAAAACTAGTGAATAAAATATTTGGTAGGGTGGAATAATATACATACATGAAAAATATATTAGAAAATACTAAAATATATAATGTAATTTATATATATTTAATATTTAAGGTCAAAAGAGAGATCAACAAAGAAAGCTTACTTATTTATGCTACATCGTGATTGATTAGCATAAGTCTTATTTATTTAATAAAGGCTAAAACGTTTGTGAAAAAAAAGAAAAATCAAAAGTAACTTATATAATGGGCAATATTTTGGTAAAAGGAAAAAAATATATAGGGGGGTTCCCATGCATGGAAAAGCTTGCCTCAGTGGAAAATTGAAAATGGCTTTAATTTTGCTCTCATATGTGAAAACCTATTTTTGGACACTATAGCCCTAAGATGACTCTATGTTTAACCCAAAATTGGCATTTGAAAGGGTTTAATGAATGCAATACAATCCCGCACTTTTTCAAAACTTCTCGTAAACATGATAGATGTTCTAGGTTATCTAAGAAATCTCGAAAAACTCCCTCAAATATACCCTAAAGCAGTGTTTATTAGTTTTTGGAAGGTAGTAGGGGCATTGGTTAAGCCAAAAGCCATAACATGAAATGCGAACACTCCAAATTTGGTTATAAAAGTAATTTTTTCTTCATCCTCTAGTGCAATTGTGATTCGATTATAGCCAGAGTATCGTCTAAAAGCTATAAGCTTCCCTACCCTGCACTCTTTCAAGCACATGTTTTGAATATGGCAAGGGGTAATGTCTCTGCTAGTCGCGACATTGAACTTCTTGAGATCCACGCACCCCTGAGTTTCCCATTCTTTTTGGCACAATAACATTGCTATGTCAATATGTGTATCCTCTCTAGAAATTGAGTCAAAGAGTTCAAGGGTTTGAGTGGAATGAAGACATGCAACATATCAAGGAGGTATTGTGTGCTTTATCAATAGTGAGTCCTCCTGATTTGTACTTGATTTTCTATGTATCTACTACTATGGGGTCATTAGCTTTTGGGCATGTTCTCTTACAAAAGCAGGGAAGGACCTTCAAACCAGTCTATTTTGAGAGCAATATGAAGAATGTAAGCGAGTTCTCCTACATAGAAATGGAACAGTGGGTCTTTGCCTTGGTTCTTGCTTGTCGCAGGTTCAAAACATATTTGCTGCCCACTCCAAACATTGTATTCAAGAAAGTATTACAACTAGCAAACTCATAACAAAAAATTGAAATTGACATTGTGGCTCTCACTTAAAGTCAGACACAGAATGATGTTAAATTTATTGATGTCTTTAGATCAAGTATTGTCACAAATGGATCCTCGACACAGTGCATCCTATGAAGTGGGTCACATCACTAAATTCATTTGAGGTATTTATCTTCTTTTTTAATTTAGTGTATTAACGGGCCTATTATTTTCTCAAAAGATTGGCTTATACATTGACTTACTTTGTTGAAGATCCACCGCAATGGAGGGGAGAGTTCGTGCTATGTTTTTGGTAATTTTATTTGATACAATCATATTATATTGTAAGAGTTTCAATATGGTCTATTGGTAGTTTTAAGCTTTTATTGCTCTACATAATTCGTGGATGCCTTTGCAAAGATCACTACCATCGAGGATTTATCATCATAGGTATTTATGAAATGCTATACTTAGGTAGATATGTCCATGGAGTTCTTGGATACTACCATGTTGCCTTTTCTTCGACCACGAGTATCGTCAAATTCAAGTTAATATTTTGTTTGTGAGTGACGAGAGGCCAGTCAATGCACAACAGGTGGGGGTTGCTAAAGATCGCACTACACCATATCAATTGAGGATATTTACTCAAGTTGATACACCCCCCTGTATCTTGCAAAATGTATACAACACAGGTCCTTGGACTTATACAATCCCTAACGTGGTCTCTCGAAGGCTACACTTTGAATAACTCTTTTGTATTGTCTTTGCTACATTCAAAATATTCAAAGCATCTTTGTGAAGTGAAATTTCAAAGTCTTTTGAATGCTTTCATTCCTCTCTCTATCTCTCTCTCTCTCTCTCTCTCTTAAATCCTTCACTTAAACAAAAGAAAGAAGGACACCATTCTCTACAGTATGATCATCAAAGTTTTTTATTCTATTTCCTCTCTGCTCTTAAACTTCTAAATCTCCGCTGTTAGAGCAGATAAAGAATGGCATGATACATCATGGTTTCGTACACCCTCAATGATGTACCTTCTTATATTAAAGGTATGTAAAATCTTATCTTTGATACTTACTTTTACCATGAATGAGAACTTTGTGGTCTTTATTTTGTATGTTTACACGCGTGACATTTTTTTCTAGATCCTCCATTGTGGAGGGGTCTTGCACATGCTGCGGATATTGTTTCTTTTATCAAGGATTTTGAGATCCTTCCGTGCGTATAGCTTGAACTTGGAACCGTGTCATGCTAAATGTGTTGTTACTTTTTATGCCTGAATGGTTCATTGTTATCTTCATTGCAAGCTTCAATATTATTGCAGACATTCTGTCTTGGCATTATATGAAGCATGATATTTTAGAAGTGTTGTAGGTTATTATCACATAGAGTTTGATATAGATGATATGGGAATCACTGTATGATTTTAGGTATGCAACGGCCTCTCGATTGCAACTTTTCATACGGTCCCTATGGAGTGAATGAATGGATGTTTAGAATCTATTCTTTGGGTGACTCACCTTGACCTCGGTCGCAGTGTTCGACATGTTGGACCTTGGATCTTGAGAGTTCCAAGTAAAGTGTGTCGTAGGCTCAACTTCTCTAGATGATCGAACACTTTGATCCATTGTCTATGCATTCTAAGAACCATATTTTTTTTACTTATTATTGGTTTATTGAAGTGGGTTTTTATCTACTACATAGGTTAATGAGAGAGAGAGAGAGAGAGAGAGAGAGAGAGAGAGAGAGAGAGAGAGAGAACTTTTCTAATTGCTAATGTAGGTTAACATGGGTCATGATGTATTGTCTATTCTCCCAATACATATAAGGATGCTAATCTATTTGAAAGTTAAGGAAGAGTACATTTGTCAAAGAAATGGTACATGGTGTTGGTGGCATCATTGGGTGTATTCATATGCAGATGGGTGGTATGAAAATTGTGGACGTTTAAGCATTTCACTATGCAAAGTGTGACTAATATTGAGCGAAATAAAATTGATGAAAGTCTTACAAGAACTACATATGGTTGATATTTATTATGTCAATGTTTGTGGTGTTGATATTCAGTTGCGTAAGATATATCACAATCATAAATCTTATATTTCAGATGAGAGTTTGAAGTTTTGAAATTTATTGTGAAGTTTATCAATGGGATATATTGGAGTGATCCTTAGCCGTCCAATTATAGAGTAGAATATGAGTTTTTGTGAACAAAAACATGGAGGTTGTTGTAAAGACTTTGACCTAATGGATCTCTTCACACTTTTTGGCAATGCAGTTCTATTTTGACGTGACAATTAGTAATTGAAGTGTTCATATTGCACTTATACTTTTTTAAAGTGTTTAAGTGCACTTTTAACAAGTGGCCATGTTGATCATCTCTCTCTCTCTCTCTCTCTCTCTCTCTCTCTCTCTGCAAAAGGGAAAAGGAGAAGAGAAAGATGTGAAAAAGGTTAAATGTAGCAGGAGTAGTTTAAAGGGGCCAAAGACAGAGTGAGACAAAAACTTTCATTTGAACAATGGGTAACTAAGTATCCATAGGGTATTGGTGATAGTGTCGATCATGTGTGTGTGTGTGCGTCATGGAGAGATGTATAAAGATATACACACACACAAACACATACAGAGTGAGGTGGTAAGAGCGGGCGGACCCTCCGGTAGGCGGGTCGCGCGAGCTAGTTCTCTTCTTATAGTGACCAAAGTGTATCCAGTGAGAACTATGAAAATGTGACTTTCCACCTGGCAAGCTTATTGTGTGCCTTTTACAAGGATGATGTCATGTGAAAAAATGATAGAAGTCCTACAATAAAAACAAGGTGTCTTTGTCAACGAGTGCTAGGTCAGTTGGTAGAGCAACAACCCCTTGTGTCTAAGGTCTTGAGTTCAAACCCCCTTGACAACTCGTGTGACATGTAGCCCTTAGGGGCTATTCCCCTAGTCCATATGATGGGTTGGCCGACAAAAAAAAAAGGTGAAGATTCACGTTGGCATTTTAAACAAAACTAGTATGTGACCCGCACGTTGCCACGGCTACATGTGCATCAATTAAAGCAACCATTGTTCTTCTTCCCTTCATAGGAAGGGCAAATGTGGGTAAATGCCTATGATTCTCATGTGAGCTTTTATAGCTCTTTAATACACTTGTACATCAATCACCACTATAACTACTTTCTAGATGACAATGTTTGACAACACACAAGGTCTAAGTGCCCTCTACATTCACATCAACCAAGCACAAATCTATCTTTTGGATCAACACTATGTTTACCTTTTCAAGTGTAAGATCGAACAACTAATAAAGTGTAGTTACTCTCCACATTCTTGTGGATTGACCAAGGACAAATCTCCTTCTACTTGGTCATGCCAAGCTCCAACATACTCCTCCTAATCTTGCCTGGCATCTTTGCAGTGCTCTTGCTAGGCTGGCCTGTAGCTCAGCTTCTCTCTCCTTCTGCCTTTGGCTTTTTCCTTGTAGAGTGTCTACTTCCATCTTAATCTTCACTTCAGTGGCCTTGAGAGCTGCCATCTTGCTTTCCAAAGCCATGGACTGCGCTCTCAACCCGGTTAGCTTCGTCATCACCACATACCAGTCATTGGAGGGTGGGGCAGATCCACTGTACCTGTGGCAATTTCTTTTAATTCCACTAGCATGATGCCTTGCATTTGTTCTTTAGGCCCTGTGCTCGCTAAGTCGAATGCGACTGTGGCGGCTTCTTCCTTCGTGTATTCTGCAGCTAGCAAGTCCAAGAATGTGTGATAAGAATCATCTGACTCTTTCGAGGCTTAGCCTCTTCTTTTGGCTCCGACTCCTGGCTCTGCTCTTGCTTGGCCTCTTTCTGTTCTTCTGGTTTATCTTCAGCCTCTTTCTCTTCTTGTGGAGGGCTTCTAGGAGGTGGTGAGGGCTGTGGGTTGGGTTTAGGGCTAGCCGGTAGAGATGTAGGCTTGCCCTTTAAATCTTTGTCTGCTTTAGTTTTTCTTTCTCTTTCTTGGCTCTCTTGCTCATCTAGCAGTTTCTGCCGTATTTGCTCCACTTCCTCTTGTGTGAAAGGGACATGCGGTATATTCTCTGATGCGGCATCAAGAATCTCAAGATTCTTGATATAATCCTCGAATCTGTCCCTTTGCACTCTTCGGGATGATCCTGACATTGACTCTAGAGATGGCTTCCAGAGTTCACTCAGATCACCTTTAAGGGCTCTCTCTGCTCGGAAGCTCTCCATCAGTCTCTCTAATCTTGCCGCTTTTTGTGACCTTGTTTCTTTTGCAGGCACTTGGGCAAACTCCTTCTTTCCTTTCTTCTGCTCTAGCTGCTCCTCTTGAATAGGCTCTAGCCGTCTCTTCAATCTTGTAGCAACCCTTGGTGCTCTTTCTGGCTCGTCCTCTTTGTCTTCTTTAAGCCTCAGCCAGTCGTTCTGAGATGGGGGCTCAGGCCATCTTCCTTTTGCGTGCAGTGCCCCATAAATCACCTTAGTGATTAGTTCTCCTGGCACAATTTATGTTGGCTTCTTGCTACCCATCTTTACTAGGTTATCATGTATATACGCCGCATAATTGATTATCTTTGGGGTGCCTTTCGTCATTGCCCAAGTGAATGTCGTGGCAATTGCACATGGCGGCATTCTGTACTTCTGTGGCCTCTTCGTACACATGTGGAAGTATTGGTTGTATAACTGGCTCATGATTGCCACTCTTGGGTTGGCAATATCTTCAAAGGTGTAGTTTCCTTTCTTCTCATTGTACACCTTGACCTCATCCCTTCTTTTGGTTACACTATCCCCCTTGTTGGAGAGGTCTAGTGCATCTGCTACAACCTGCTCAATGATGATTATTTCTATTTCTGGCCTGCCTTGTAGATCTGTTACTTTGGCCACTCCATCCTCTTTGATGGTTGTCACAAACTCCCAGACTCTTTTTATGTCCACCCCTGCCGGTATTGCTTCAAAGTAGTTGTGGAGATCAATCTTCTCCAAGTACTCGGCCATTTTGCTTCTTACAAACTCATTGAGTTCTCGCGGCAGCATTGGTAGCTCGATGACATTGCCTTCAGTGTCTTTGAATACTCCTTGGTAGATCTTTAGGTCATTGGACTCTAACAGATCTTCTTGGATCCATGTGCTGGTGGGCTTTAGTGTTCCTTCTGGTATGACGAAGGGCTCCACTTCTTCTAGGTAGTCCTTGATGGTCATTCTTTTCTTCTTTGCCAGTGACTTCGCGGCTACCATAGATCTTGTTGCACTCAGTAGTCCGAAGTTAGCGTTTTTTCCATGTTAGTTGAGAAACTGAGTTTTAACTATCCAAATGACTTGAAAATTGAAAATAAAGCTTAAAAAGAACTTGTGAAGCTGTGCATGTGCTCACAATGCAAATCTGGCCAAAATTTTCCATTTAGACATCCTACGCATAGGATGTTTTTTTCATCAGAATTGGTTCATACTTGGCATGTTGGTAGTGCATGGCTCATGGAACATGGCTACATGCCTGGATTTGGATTTGGATATCAAAAAGTGGATTTTTGGGCTGATTCAGGATTTAGGTCACAAATTGGGTAGAAAGTCCATCACAGGTAGCAATTGATGTCCAGATGGGTTGAAAATTGGTATATGGGCTCATTGCACCATGGTATTGGCTCCCATGATGTCAGTCTTTGCACAGAAGGCCTAAATTATGCTGGAGACATCCTACGCGTAGGATGTAGTTTTCATCAAAATGACATGAAATTTGTTCTGTGGGTAGTCCTTGGCCTATGGAACATGGCTATGCTCTTGGATTTGGATTTGGACAAGGATTGATGCTTGTAAGAGCCTGTGGATGTATCTTGAAGGTGTTGGGGGTCAAAAATGATTAGAATGGCTTCAAAATTGATATATGAGCTCTTGATGAGGTGATTGGATCTGGAATGAACAAACATACTCTGCAGGCCAAAAAAGTCAAATAGACATCCTACGCGTAGGATGTCTACTTCACCAATTTTTGCTTCTGACCACACAGATTGGTTGGTGATGTGTTGGTGAATATGTTGTGCAAGTTTCATGTGATTTGGACAAGATTTGGTAGGTCTATGGCCCATTATTGTCTCTATGCCCTAACTTTGCGTTTTTTCATGCATATGAGGTCAATTTTGGTCCAAATGTGATGAGACTTGGTGTATAGCATGTAAAGGTCATTCAGAAAATGTGTATGATAAAAAATGTTGGAGTCTATGCCCAGAAGTGCCCTTGAGACATCCGTAGGATGTCTCCTGATGATTTTTTCATGGATTGTGCTCCTAGTGCCTGCCCTTGGTCCCCCTGAGTCCCTTTCAAGCCTAATTTCAACAAAAAAGTCAAATGGATAGAGAATAACTCCCTGTGTGGACTTCAGAGCCTCCGAGCCGTTTTCTGACTTTTGGAGTACTTTTTGGCGATGAAATTTCTTGATGTTGGTCTCCATAGCTTCCCGATCCCTTGGGGATCCTTGCCGTATGGTTTTTGTCGACTTTGGCTTCACCGGAGCTTCATTTGGCGATTTGTCGCTCGAGAAGCACCCGTAGTTGCATTTACATACCTTCGATGATTTGTGGTGGTCTACCGCTATAGGACTTGGTTGTTGATGGTCTAGGAAAGCCGCTCGTGAAGTTTGGTGGCAAACGGGCATGCAGTTTGGCCGCAAGAGCAATTTGACGCTTTGTGTGTCTGATGTCGTTTCTGAAGTTTAGTGCCGCTTCGGGTTACTTTTTGGTCATGCGGGTCACATAGACTTGTCGAGCATGTCGAGATGCTCCTACCCATGAATTTTGGTAGCATTTGGTCGCCGTTTCACCGATTTCCCATTTGGTGGCCTCTTGCGGGTTTCTAGGAATTAGGTTTTTCCCGATAGTTTTCTACTGCCTTTGGACATCCAGGATTGGTCTCCTAGGCTAGGGTAAGCTGCCGATGAAGTCTTGTTGCTTTTGGGTTAGCCGTTAGGTCGCCGTCTCTACTTGTAGGTCTCTACCGCTCGCTTTGTGTGTGACCCCTACGCTAGTTTTCGTGACAAAACGACAAACATGCGCGAAAAGCTCAAGGTGGTGAGCCTACCTCTCATGTCTGGAGCTCGTCGGGTAGTCGTGCACATCGTAGGAGCTGTTGGAAGGTCCGTCCGCTCTAGGTCGCAGAAGCTCTCTCCACAAAGTCAATAGTGAGAATGAGCTAAAAATGAGGTGAAAATTTCTAATAATGGAGGTCCCCGAACCACTTTACATGAAATTTGACATGTGCTCCTATCTTCTTGCGAGATGCGGTTTAAGCTCAAAAATTTCTTGATTTGGACTCCATTTGCTCTATTTACCAGAAATTTGGCATTTCGGTCAAAACCCGGTCAAAACACGCTTTCCGCTCCAGTCTCATAATTGCACCCCACTGTACCATAGGTTGTCCTATAGGCACTGATAATCCCCATATTTTTTGTTTTTCATTACGACCGTTTTTCACTTGCTTTTTGTATTTTTGAAGTTTTTCTGTCGAAAATTAGCAAAATTAAAAGGAAAATAGCAAATCAAACCTAGAAAATCCCCAAAAATCATAATAAATCACAAACATCACCGCAAAACATTATATACACTCACATGCAATTTTTATGGCTGGATTTCTCTGTTTTACCAATATTTTGCCCGAAAAATGGCTATTTCTACTTATATACACACACACCTAGGGGCTTGATTTGGCGTTTGGCTCCATATACCTATAGATACATGCTGTATAAGGGCATCTATACTTGGGTTACTCCAAAAAATTTCACAATCAAACAACAACCCTTAAAATAGTCAAAGTCATGTCCTTTTTTTGCTCTTTTTGCTCTTTTTGCTATTGGTTCCGCATTTGAGAATGCCTCCCCCCCTCCTAGCCGGAGTCCTCCCGAACGACAAGGTATCACCTCGGAGTATGTGCCATGCATAGGTTGAAAAAGTTGTGCTAATGCCTGGCCTATTAATGTGGCCCTATTTTATGCATACTCGGTCAATGCATGGAAAAATTAATGCTGTGCAAGAGAAGGGAATAAGCAAGATGCTTATTGGCATTCGCCGTCGAGGTTTCCTGTTTTCTTTGCAAGTAACAGCTATAACTCTATTGCTCTCTATTTAATTGTCTTTTTTGCAAAAGGCAATTGCTTTGCAGACACTGTTGATATATCCGTAGTTGTTTCTATGGAGAGGATTGGCTTGGCCGGAATGGCTATGGACCGTATTGCCATTGCTTTCCATTGGTATTGTGTTGTTGCCGGTTTTTGTAAATGTTTTGCTACTTCCTTTGTTGCCACTGTTTTGTTCCGGATTGGCATCCACATAAGTCGGTTGCCTCGTTTCAAATGCAGTTGTCTGCCTTCCGTTGTTGCTTGTACTGAAGGGAGTTCCTTTTGCTTTTGTTTTGGTATCCAAATGCGAGTGACATTTGGGTTATGGCTAAGCATTTTCTTTGGGATCCATATCTGTTTTATGCCCTTGGTTTGGACTATCTGCTTCGGTTGAATCCTTTCGTTGCATTGTTGTTTGTCTGCCATGTCATTTCTATCCTTCCGCATCCATACTTGTTTCCCTTGTTTTGGTAACCTAGATCTTTGCACTGCGGTCTGCAACTTCGTATGTCTGTAAGTAGCATGGTTGGCTTTTACCTGTCTGTTGGTCTCGGTTATCATGTTGTTCTTTGGTGGCATTCTTGCTTTTGGCTCTTTTTCTGGTGATTGCATGGCTTGCAGCTGATTATTTTGGTATTGCTGAGCAAACGCTATCACCTGTTGTTCATGTGCATGCTGAATTTTGACTGCATTCGCATTCCAATCTATCTGTATATTGTACTCTTTTTGCCAAGGTTGTCCCAACATCATTGGGTGTTGTGTGCTTTCATCCTCCACCACATAGAATTTGTGTGGGTAAATATATTGATGTACTTGAACATGCAATATAATCCATCCCATGTTGTTAACAAGTGTGATGTTGTAACATTTAATGGCCTAAAATCTTTTGTGTAGCGGAATTTAGCATGAACATAGTGGGTATTTCATTAGAGTTGATTCCTAATGAGAATTACAAGAGTGCTTGGGTGGAGAGAGCAACAAAAAGCATAACACCTAGTTAGATAGCATCGACAATACTTTCAAAAGAGAGAGTAATTAAACTATTGACAACAGTTGAGGACCGGATTTGCATGGAGCCGGTCCCCCCTCCAAAAGGCTTTCTATTATGGTTTCTCCCATCAAGAGAGACATTGTACAATACAATTCTTTGTGTTCCTTCAAGACTAGCTAGTGTAATGAAGATGGAACTTCATACACCAAGCAAAACACTTAATCAAACACAACTTGAATTATCCCCGTTCTCAGACCCAAGACCTCACACACCTTCGAAGATGGTGAGAGCTAGCAGGGTATGAGAGTAGATTGAGAGGAAAAAGAAGTATCTTACGAGAAAGAAGTACATCTCCTCACATAATCACTCATATTAGCATAGCTTAGCTTAGTAATTAGCTTGGTAGAGAAGATGAGCATGCATTGAAGCTTGGCTCTTGGTTGGATTTGCATCCACATGCCAAGAGAGTGTTGATGTAGGCTTCTATCTCACAAGCTTGGAGTAGGTGATGAGCTCTCCATTAAAGCTTGGGAGGAGATAGAGTATTTTTCCCTTCACACATGGTCAAGTGTGAGAGTCTGAGAGTGAATGCCAAGCAAAAATCAGCCCCCTCTCTCTCTTGGGCGAGCCCTAGCTGCTAAGTTAGGCTGGGTTTTGCCTCATTGGACCTCCCCAGGTCAAGCCAATAGGGATTAAGCAGCATAAGTGATAGCCTTCTGACATGTGTCCTCCTTTCCCCTTTTGTGAGAGCTTTAGGTAATTAAATAATTAAACTAAACTCTCATTGGACCCCTTTGCCTCCTGGCCAATAGGAATCAGGCAAGCCATGGGGCTCCTGAATGCTCATTGGACCCCTTGGGAGACTGCCCAATAGTCTTCTAGGACACTTAATTCTTATTGGTTTCTTTTATTAAATGTTTTTTAAATTAATTAAACTAGATTTACTCTAGCTTAATTCTCATTGGTCCACTTCAAGGGTCTTCCAATAGGAATTGGGCACACCTTGTGGGCATCTGGCCTAGGGAGCTGACATGTGTCCCTCATTCCCTTTGTGTAAAGGGAGCCTGTGTGTGTGTGTGTGTGGTTTTCTCTCTCATCCCCTAGCTTTGGGGCTCGCCCCCTCCCATGTAGGGATGCAGGAAGACTTTTTGGGCACACACACTAAGCATCCAATTTTCCCTAAGGTTGACCTTTGGACACAACCTTTGAATTTTGGAACCTTAGCATTTTGGAAGTCTTAATGGGCTGAACCTTAGGGTCTTTTTAGCCCATTGTTTCACATGGCTCTTTTGCAGATGGCCCCCCCTTTGGATCCCTATTTTCCCTCCTTTGGATCCCTACTGTGGCCGGTCTGCTAACTTAACCAATATTCTAGCTTTTTCTCCCTTGGCACTTCCCCACATTAAATGATCAGTTTAATATGAGAAAATCATTTAGGAGAATTAGATATTGATTATTATGACATTACCTCTCTCTTGAAATCATAGTCGTCCTCGACTATGGTGTAGAGAAGATAAAGCATATGCATGAGTCCTTTTCTTAGCGGGTAGAGGATCCCTATGTTACCCTACGACATCATTCCATAATGGATGACTAGTCCATTTGGCGCTTGAGAGCCTGAGGCTGCCGCAAGCATGTCTGCACATTAGTCTTATCAATCTTCCATAGTAGAGTGACAAGCTCTACTTGGTGTTGGGGAGACGTCGTCTCCGCAAACTTGATCTAAGCATGCATACTACTTCATTTTTGTGCACAAATCAAGAAAAAGAGAGTCTTATAAGACAAAAATTTTTGTTCATTTTTAACATTTTGTACATTTGCTTACTCTTGGGAAGCATTGTAAGCATTGACAAGGTTTAGGTTATCCTTTAATTGTATGCCTTGCATCCATCTAGCATCTTCAAAAGGATAATTCTTAAACTTAATAAGATATCGTCTGATAGTCTTACCGCCTCTTAATACCTTGTCTTCATGTCGGAGAATGGACTCGGGCTGCAGCACCTCCTCGTGGTCCTCGATCTCCGGTGGGTCTTCAATAGTTGGTTCTTGAGGTGGCTCTCCTTTGTAAGGCTTCAAGAGGCTCACATGAAAAGCATTGTGTATGAGCCAATGATTGGGCAACTTAAGTTGATAGGCTATCTCATTGATTGGCCTAAGAATCTGGAAGGGACCATAGTACCTTTTTGCTAGTTTAGCATAGTACTTTTGGTGGCCCGTAGGATTCTTGCCCGTCGTGTGCCTTAA
>NW_028221440.1:316132-355384 GCF_014529385.1 Adiantum capillus-veneris
TCAGCGATCTCCAATAAATGAGATTTTTGTCAGGCACAACATATCAATTAAAGCATTGCTTGTCACAACACATTTGGCATTCATATCGGCTAAGATACTACCAAGCATGACAGGGCCCCTTTTAGCTGAAATCTCATCAAGCACTTTCTGCATGATATTCTAGAACATGGTTGAAGCCCAAAAATTCTCAAATGGCACATTGACGGAGGCGACCAAACTATTACCGAACTGGCCCCCAGTGAAACGTAATCTATTTAAATCTCGGCAACCAAAGCTCTGATTGACTATCTGAAAATACTAACGTGCTCAACAAAGTGAGCACTTTGTGCCCATGCATTCACTTCTTCATTGATCCCACATCTGTAGTTGCGCAATCTGGTACAGATCTGCAATCAATCCCAACTTCAAATTAGAATAACTTCTTCACCGTAGCTCCAATTGACGAGCCGTAAAGACAGGCCGGTAGAGCACTTCAAGCACTATAGTTCTAGATCATGATCTCTTGTATGTGATCACCTCAAGCATACTCCTTCTTAGCATCATCAAAGCATCTATTGGTCCTTTAAAGCCGAACCTAGCATACATAAAGCTTAAAACTAGCTTATTATCAAGCCATGATCACTAAGCCATGATCACTGATAAATAATCAATTAGAATTCAATCAAGCACAATGTGCATCCTTTTGATAATTTTGTGATCATGGAAGCGGAGCTGCATGACAACATGGCGCTCGCAAACCAAGGCACCCTTTGGGGTCCCCATTCTCCACAAAAAATCCTCTTAAAACCCCCCTTTTTTTCCCCTTGGCTTGACCTATTGCCATAGAATGCTCACAGCTCCTACTCTTGGACCATAAAGTGCGAACAGAACCTCGCATTCTCAACTTCATCTGATGCAAACCCTGATGCTTTTAGAAAATTTTGGGCCCTCAAACAACGGGCATCATAATGGGAAAAAAAAAACACCAGATCTGTTGTGGTAGACACGATCATCATATTTTAACATGCAATAACTTCGCTCCAAGCTCCAATTGACATGTAGTTTCTTCTTGTTGGCCCCATATGCTGAGCACTACCCCTGCAAACTTCGTCAAGCTTCAAAAACCCTCTGTTGGCACACTCCTTGATGCGGACAAACTGGCACCAATGTGGCCCCGACAAAACTTTGACTGCTAATAACTTGGCATCCAAAGCTCCAATTACCGATCTGAAAAGACCAACAAGCTCCATAAATCAAGCAATACACACCCATAGTTTGAAATTGGCTCGAACTACTTGGCATTACTTGGCCTATCCGTTTCGGATATGCAATCACTTCCAGCTTCATAGCTAAATATCCTGCACTCTATGGCTCCATTGGATGAGCCGTCTGGACCAAATAACTCAACACTTCAGCCTCTACATTTCCAAGCCAGAAAACCTCACCTTGAATCTCCTCCACCTACCATCATAATTGGCCTTTTTGGAACCCTCTTGGTCTAAAAACCCACATAAAGCATACATCCTTGCCCTCTTGCTGACAGAACAGATGTTAACATTATTCATAAGTTTGGCAAAACCTAAATATGTATGCAATTTTGCATCTTTCACCACGTGCCCGTTGCAAAGTGGCACGACATCCACCGCCTCTAAACCTGCACATGTTCGGTATGTGCCAACCATTATTCCAAACTGCAAGCAAAAGCCTGTAAATGCATACATATTGCTCCACTATGAACATGCTTTGAAAAATTTTGCAACATGTGGCCTTATTTGAATATTACCTCCTCCAAGATCATAGGGAAAACACAAAATTTCACAATAATAGAGCATAAACATGAATTAACCCATAAACCATCATGAACCCCACCTGGATCATATGGTATATAAGTCAATTTCCCCAAATCATGCACATATGCATTTCCACCTAAATCAAACGGCATACCAATCAATTGCTCGGACCATGAATATAATTGTTTCCTCCTGGATCAAAAGCTAGCTCAACATCCCTACATCATACTAACAGAGAATTCCATACAACAGCCGATATCACTAGATACTTCCATATCCCTCGTGCAACTGGCTCATCCAATTATTGATCATCTTTCATAGGTAGGAGGATTGGTAATTCACTTCACCCCCTCTAGCATCAAAATTCCGATCATGCATATCTGATACATCAAATCTCTGAGAAATCCTCTTTATCGAACTCCCGAGATGCACAAAAAAACATTCCCCTAGTTTGTATAGGCCCAAAACCCAATAGAGCATCATCCAACAACTGCATAAGATCATTATCAACCACATCTAGATAAAGATGCTTATGCATGAAACCAAACCACACGGTACCTTTTGCATTAGTAATTGAGAAGTGTTCCAAAGCTTCATTCAATAAGCACATAAGCTCAAGGTCCACGCTTCAGAAGATTCCTCTATCTTGCATATCTCAGCTTGCAAACTAGGCTTTCCACACATGGTATGCATACTAGCCACATCTGTTGTAGACCGCTCATCAAGATTCTCCCCCTCATCCAAAAATCTTTGAGCTTCTATAGCACAAAGCTAAGCATGCACATGAAAATTTCATCGACTGTCCCGTCCATACCATCGGCACAATGCAACCAATCATATGCAACACCAAGAGATTGCACTTTTGTGTGTGCACCCCTATGAATAAGCATCATCAACTTCATGATCATTAGGCCATAAAGTGAGCCTTGTGTCACAACCTCTTGATAAAGAAGGAGTTGCACCCCTCTAAATCATCACTTTGCATTATCTGCAAGCACATACTCCATTGCACATCCAAGCCTTAAAATCTGGTATATCCAAATCCTGTAAATCTGATATACACAAGTCCTGTAGATGCTCATGCACATCTACACCCTGTGAACCCTCATGTGTGGATAGACCCTCTAGATCCTCATGCTTTTCTTCACCCTGTAAGTCTTCAACTTTAGCTATTAACATCAAATCTACAATTCCAAGCTTTGCATAGACAACATGGACAACCTCTTCATCATCCTTATCCTGTAATAGCGAGGTAATAGCCTATCATCCTCAAGCAAGCATTCATCAATAGCAGTTTCTGGCTTATCCCTAATCTGCTTGCAAACCTTTGCATAGGTAGGCACATTAACATAATCCTCATCATCTTCATACATGCTTGGATCCCATCGTTCTCGGATGATAGCAGCTTTAAACTCGCTCCAACTATGCATATGTTGTTGTTGAAGCCCTTGAACTTGCTCAATGAAATCTAGAACTACAAACCTATCGAATTTTAAAATCTTGTTCTCTTTTGGCACCCCATGCAGCTCTAGCTCCTCGTCATAGCATTCCAGTTATCCTACTGGATCATAACCATAAAAGATACCCTGTAAAAACTGATAAAAACTGAGTGATTGGCATTTTCAAGGGCCAATTGCTGCAACATCTCTCGCTTCCAGTTATTTGACGCTTCACATTCCCTATTTTCCATTACTTGCTCCGATACTTGAAAAACATTTGTGTTATCCTGCTTTGAAATCCACCCAATTCACTTTTAGCAGATTGCTGCGATTCTCGGTTCTCAGTTTTCAAATTTGGATTCATATTTTGCACTTGACTTCCATACTACTTCTGCAAAAAAAATAGCATCCATTAACCCCATAATCTGCTGCATCTCTTGCTCTTGGTTTATCGACATGGCTACCTCCATCTACCCCAATCAAGTTCACGTCGGGTTCACCAAATTGTCGGGCTTTTGACTGTAGATGGATAGTCAATGTAGACTCAAACCAGGGAACCCAATACAGACAAGAGTTCTTTAGTGTTAGAAAGAAGCTATATTGATGCTTAGAGAGCAATCACCAAAGAAAATCATGACTCGAGACACAAATACTAGTTAAAATGAATCTGAGATAGGATATCGACACTTAATTGATGCTGGCAACCAATAGATACTTCCAATTTTTTATATCTAAAAACCTGTTACAAACTGGATGCATACACCGTTGTCGGTATGCCTGTTGATTTTTGCAATCCCCTAGTCAAAAATCCCAACCTGATAGAAGTATTTCATAATTGCCAAGCAACACATCCACCCTATACTGTTCCTTTGCTCTTGAATGGACATGATAAACGCTTCCCGAATGAGAAGCTTGCTGATCAGATTCTCCTTTTTTTGTTCCCTTCTCCTCCAAGAGAGAGCAATATGGAGCCAAGCTCCCATCCACTGCTTTCCCCACGACCTCCTCCTTTGTTGCTTCAAGGTAGAGGAGAGAGAGAGAGAGAGAGAGAGAGAGAGAGGAGAGAGAGAGAGAGAGAGAGATCTGTTTTACGTGACACGAAAGAGAGACCTTCCCTTCCCCTACTCTTTACGCTTGCTCATTCCTCCCCTTCTCTGACTCATTACGCCTCAAAAACAAACCTCCTAATGCCAAAAGAAACCACCTCCTTGGGCGTAAGTACCCTTCCTTTCCCTATTTTTGCCGAACACTCCTATTTTTGGCCTCCCGATTGTATGTGAGGGCGCCCTTCTTATCCAGCTGGCTTGAGGCCACTCCAAGACAAACAAACCTCTTATGTGAGGCACCGACGGCACTCACCCTTTGCTCTCAGAAGTATGGGCACGGGAACCCGGCCCTCGTAAGCTGCCACGTCAGCATCTCTCCACACAGCCAACGATCGCCACTTGTACCCCTCACCACTGTCGCCCACCAAATCCTGCAAACATTGCCGCCTGCGCGCACCAAGAGCGCCCCCATCCTGTGCAAGTACTCCCATAATGCTCACAATAATGTATAAAATACCCCTTGAAACTTGTTCATGCCCTTGCATGTGGGAATTTCGTAGGCCACGTGGCGCTCGCAGAACCAAGGCACCCTTTGGGTCCCAATCTCCACAAAAAATCTTCTTAAAACCCCCATTTCTTTTCCCTTGGCTTGACCTACTTCCACAGAATGCTCAGAGGTCCTAACTCTGGACCATAAAGTGCCACCAAAACTTGGCATTCCTGACTTCATCTTGTGCAAACCCCGACGCTTTTAGAAAATTTTCGGGCCCTCAAACAACGGGATCAAATGAGGGAAAAAAACACCAGATCTGTTGCAATCGACACGATCGTCATATTTTAAACCTGCAATAACTCACACTCTGAGTCCAATCGACATAAAATTTCTTCCTGTTGGCCCCATATGTTGAGCACTACCCTGCAAACTCCACTTGAGCTTCAAAAACCCTTGTTGGCACACTCCTCGATGCGGAAAAACGGGTACCAATCTAGCCCCGACAAATTTCAATTGTTAGTAACTTGATCCAAAGCTCCGATTGCGATCTGCAAAGACTATGTAGGCTCCATAATCAAGTGCTACATACCCATAGCTCCAAACTAGCTCGGACTATTTGGAATTCTTGGCCTATTGTCTCGGATCTGCAATCACTTCCAACTTCTAGCCAAATACCTTGCCTATAGAGTGCAAGGTATTTGGCTATGAAGTTGGAAGTGATTGCAGATCCGAGACAATAGGCCAAGTAATTCCAAATAGTCCGAGCTAGTTTGGAGCTATGGGTATGTAGCACTTGATTATGGAGCCTACTAGTCTTTGCAGATCGGCAATCGGAGCTTTGGATTTCAGTTACTAACAATTGGAAATTTTGTCGGGGGCTAGATTGGTACCCGTTTTTTCGCATCGAGGAGTGTCCAACAAGGGTTTTTGAGCTCATGGAGTTTGCAGGGGTAGTGCTCAACATATGGGGGCCAACAGGAAGAATTTTATGTCGATTGGAGCTCAGAGTGTGAAGTTATTGCAGGTTAAAATATGACGATCGTGTCGATTGCAAAGATCTGGGTGTTTTTTTCCCTCATTTTGATGCCCGTTGTTTGAGGGCCCGAAAATTTCTAAAAGCGTCGGGGTTTGCACAAGATGAAGTCAGGAATGCCAAGTTTTGGTGGCACTTTATGGTCCGAGAGTAGGACCTCTGAGCATTCTGTGGAAGTAGGTCAAGCAAGGGAAAAGAAATGGGGGTTTTAAGAAGATTTTTTGTGGAGATTGGGGACCCCAAAGGGTGCCTTGGTTCTGCGAGCGCCACGTGGCCTACGAAATTTCCCACATGCAAGGGCTGAACAAGTTTCAAGGGTATTTATACATTATTGTGAGCATTATGGGAGTACTTGCACAGGATGGGGCGCTCTTGGTGCGCGCAGGCGGCAATGTTGCAGGATTTGGTGGGCGACAGTGGTGAGGGGTACAAGTGGCGATCGTTGGCTGTGTGGAGAGATGCTGACGTGGCAGCTTACGAGGGCCGGGTTCCCGTGCCCATACTTTGAGAGCAAAGGGTGAGTGCCGTCGGTGCCTCACATAAGAGGTTGTTTGTCTTGGAGTGGCCTCAGCCAGCCTGGATAAGAAGGGCGCCCTCACATACAATCGGGAGGCCAAAAATAGGAGGTGTTCGGCAAAAAATAGGGAAAGGAAGGGTACTTACGCCCAAGGAGGTGGTTTCTTTTGGCATTAGGAGGTTGTTTTTGGAGGCGTAATGAGTCAGAGAAGGGGAGGAATGAGCAAGCGTAAAGAGTAGGGGAAGGGAGGTCTCTCTTTCGTGTCACGTAAAACAGATCTCTCTCTCTCTCTCTCTCTCTCTCTCTCTCTCTCTCTCTCTCTCTCTCTCTCTCTCTACCTTGAAGCAACAAAGGAGGAGGTCTGTGGGGAAGCAGTGGATGGGAGCTTGGCTCCATATTGCTCTCTCTTGGAGGGAGAAGGGAACAAAAAAAGGAGAATCTGATCAGCAAGCTTCTCATTCGGGAAGCGTTTATCATGTCATTCAAGAGCAAAGGAACAGTATAGGGTGGATGTGTTGCTTGGCAATTATGAAATACTTCTATCAGGTTGGGGATTTTTGACTAGGGGATTGCAAAAATCAACAGGCATACCGACAACGGTGTATGCATCCAGTTTGTAACAGGTTTTTAGATATAAAAAATTGGAAGTATCTATTGGTTGCCAGCATCAATTAAGTGTCGATATCCTATCTCAGATTCATTTTAACTAGTATTTGTGTCTCGAGTCATGATTTTCTTTGGTGATTGCTCTCTATGCATCAATATAGCTTCTTTCTAACACTAAAGAACTCTTGTCTGTATTGGGTTCCCTTGGTTTGAGTCTACATTGACTATCCATCTACAGTCAAAAGCCGACAATTTGGTGAACCCGACGTGAACTTGATTGGGGTAGATGGAGGTAGCCATGTCGATAAACCAAGAGCAAGAGATGCAGCAGATTATGGGTTAATGGATGCTATTTTTTTGCAGAAGTAGTATGGAAGTCAAGTGCAAATATGAATCCAAATTTGAAAACTGAGAACCGAGAATCGCAGCAATCTGCTAAAAGTGAATTGGGTGGATTTCAAGAGCAGGATAACACAAATGTTTTTCAAGTATCGGGAGCAAGTAATGGAAAATAGGGAATGTGAAGCGTCAAATAACTGGAAGCGAGAGATGTTGCAGCAATTGGCCCTTGAAAATGCCAATCACTCAGTTTTTTATCAGCAGGTATCTTTTATGGTTATGATCCAGTAGGATAACTGGAATGCTATGACGAGGAGCTAGAGCTGCATGGGGTGCCAAAAGAGAACAAGATTTAAAATTCGATAGGTTTGTAGTTCTAGATTTCATTGAGCAAGTTCAAGGGCTTCAACAACAACATATGCATAGTTGGAGCGAGTTTAAAGCTGCTATCATCCGAGAACGATGGGATCCAAGCATGTATGAAGATGATGAGGATTATGTTAATGTGCCTACCTATGCAAAGGTTTGCAAGCAGATTAGGGATAAGCCAGAAACTGCTATTGATGAATGCTTGCTTGAGGATGATAGGCTATTACCTCGCTATTACAGGATAAGGATGATGAAGAGGTTGTCCATGTTGTCTATGCAAAGTTGGAATTGTAGATTTGATGTTAATAGCTAAAGTTGAAGACTTACAGGGTGAAGAAAAGCATGAGGATCTAGAGGGTCTATCCACACATGAGGGTTCACAGGGTGTAGATGTGCATGAGCATCTACAGGACTTGTGTATATCAGATTTACAGGATTTGGATATACCAGATTTTAAGGGCTTGGATGTGCAATGGAGTATGTGCTTGCAGATATGCAAAGTGATGATTTAGAGGGGTGCAGACTCCTTCTTTATCAGAGGTTGTGACACAAGGCTCACTTTATGGCCTAATGATCATGAAGTTGATGATGCTTATTCATAGGGGGTGCACACACAAAAGTGCAATCTCTTGGTGTTGCATATGATTGGTTGCATTGTGCCGATGGTATGGACGGGACAGTCGATGAAATTTTCAATGTGCATGCTTAGCTTTGTGCTATAGAAGCTCAAAGATTTTTGGATGAGGGGGAGAATCTTGATGAGCGGTCTACAACAGATGTGGCTAGTATGCATACCATGTGTGGAAAGCCTAGTTTGCAAGCTGAGATATGCAAGATAGAGGAATCTTCTGAAGCGGTGGACCTTGAGCTTATGTGCTTATTGAATGAAGCTTTGGAACACTTCTCAATTACTAATGCAAAAGGTACCGTGTGGTTTGGTTTCATGCATAAGCATCTTTATCTAGATGTGGTTGATAATGATCTTATGCAGTTGTTGGATGATGCTCTATTGGGTTTTGGGCCTATACAAACTAGGGGAATGTTTTTTTGTGCATCTCGGGAGTTCGATAAAGAGGATTTCTCAGAGATTTGATGTATCAGATATGCATGATCGGAATTTTGATGCTAGAGGGGGTGAAGTGAATTACCAATCCTCCTACCTATGATAGATGATCAATAATTGGATGAGCCAGTTGCACGAGGGATATGGAAGTATCTAGTGATATCGGCTGTTGTATGGGATTCTCTGTTAGAGTATGATGTAGGGGATGTTGAGCTAGCTTTTGATCCAGGAGGAAACAATTATATTCATGGTCCGAGGCAATTGATTGGTATGCCGTTTGATTTAGGTGGAAATGCATATGTGCATGATTTGGGGAAATTGACTTATATACATATATGATCCAGGTGGGGTTCATGATGGTTTATGGGTTAATTCATGTTTATGCTCTATTATTGTGAAATTTTTGTGTTTTCCCTATGATCTTGGAGGAGGTAATATTCAAATAAGGCCACATGTTGCAAAATTTTTCAAAGCATGTTCATAGTGGAGCAATATGTATGCATTTACAGGCTTTTGCTTGCAGTTTGGAATAATGGTTGGCACATACCGGAACATGTGCAGGTTTAGAGGCGGTGGATGTCGTGCCACTTTGCAACGGGCACGTGGTGAAAGATGCAAAATTGCATACATATTTGAGGTTTTGCCAAACTTATGAATAATGTTAACATCTGTTCTGTCAGCAAGAGGGCAAGGATGTATGCTTTATGTGGGTTTTTAGACCAAGAGGGTTCCAAAAAGGGCCAATTATGATGGTAGGTGGAGGAGATTCAAGGTGAGGTTTTCTGGCTTGGAAATGTAGAGGCTGAAGTGTTGAGTTATTTGGTCCAGACGGCTCATCCAATGGAGCCATAGAGTGCAGGATATTTAGCTATGAAGCTGGAAGTGATTGCATATCCGAAACGGATAGGCCAAGTAATGCCAAGTAGTTCGAGCAATTTCAAACTATGGGTGTGTATTGCTTGATTTATGGAGCTTGTTGGTCTTTTCAGATCGGTAATTGGAGCTTTGGATGCCAAGTTATTAGCAGTCAAAGTTTTGTCGGGGGCCACATTGGTGCCAGTTTGTCCGCATCAAGGAGTGTGCCAAAACAGAGGGTTTTTGAAGCTTGACGAAGTTTGCAGGGGTAGTGCTCAGCATATGGGGCCAACAAGAAGAAACTACATGTCAATTGGAGCTTGGAGTGCGAAGTTATTGCATGTTAAAATATGATGATCGTGTCTACCACAACAGATCTGGTGTTTTTTTTTCCCATTATGATGCCCGTTGTTTGAGGGCCCAAAATTTTCTAAAAGCATCAGGGTTTGCATCAGATGAAGTTGAGAATGCGAGGTTCTGTTCGCACTTTATGGTCCAAGAGTAGGAGCTGTGAGCATTCTATGGCAATAGGTCAAGCCAAGGGGAAAAAAAGGGGGGTTTTAAGAGGATTTTTTGTGGAGAATGGGGACCCCAAAGGGTGCCTTGGTTTGCGAGCGCCATGTTGTCATGCAGCTCCGCTTCCATGATCACAAAATTATCAAAAGGATGCACATTGTGCTTGATTGAATTCTAATTGATTATTTATCAGTGATCATGGCTTAGTGATCATGGCTTGATAATAAGCTAGTTTTAAGCTTTATGTATGCTAGGTTCGGCTTTAAAGGACCAATAGATGCTTTGATGATGCTAAGAAGGAGTATGCTTGAGGTGATCACATACAAGAGATCATGATCTAGAACTATAGTGCTTGAAGTGCTCTACCGGCCTGTCTTTACGGCTCGTCAATTGGAGCTACGGTGAAGAAGTTATTCTAATTTGAAGTTGGGATTGATTGCAGATCTGTACCAGATTGCGCAACTACAGATGTGGGATCAATGAAGAAGTGAATGCATGGGCACAAAGTGCTCACTTTGTTGAGCACGTTAGTATTTTCAGATAGTCAATCAGAGCTTTGGTTGCCGAGATTTAAATAGATTACGTTTCACTGGGGGCCAGTTCGGTAATAGTTTGGTCGCCTCCGTCAATGTGCCATTTGAGAATTTTTGGGCTTCAACCATGTTCTAGAATATCATGCAGAAAGTGCTTGATGAGATTTCAGCTAAAAGGGGCCCTGTCATGCTTGGTAGTATCTTAGCCGATATGAATGCCAAATGTGTTGTGACAAGCAATGCTTTAATTGATATGTTGTGCCTGACAAAAATCTCATTTATTGGAGATCGCTGATAGCAGGAAATGCCCAACACGGCTATGGCTTAAGCAGTTGCGAAGTCGAGAGTCTCTCTCAAAATGCAATCACTTATACTTGCATCTTAAAGGCTGTGGCAATATTCTACAAAAAGTGAATTGGGTGGATTTCAAGAACAGGATAACATAGAAATTTAGGAAATGTGAAGCATCAGATAACTCGAAGCGAGAGATGTTGCAGCAATTGGCCCTTGAAAATGCCAAACACTCAGTTTTTGATCAGCAGGGGATTTTTTATGGTTATGATCCAGTAGGATACTTGGATTGCTACTAAAAGGAGTTGGAGATGCATGGGGTACAAAAGAGAACAAGATTCTAAAGTTCGACAGGTTTGTGATCCCAAATTTCATTGAGCAAGTTCAGGGGCTTCAACAACAACATATGCATATTTGGAGCAAGTTTAAAGTTGCTGTCATTTGAGAACGTTGGGATCCAAGCATGTATAAAGATGATGAGGAATATGTTAATGTACCTACGTATGTGGAGGTTTGCAAGCAGATTAGGGCTAAGCTTGAAACTTTTATTGATGAATGCTTGCTTGAGGATGATAGACTATTATAGGATAAAGATGATGAAGAGGTTGTCCAAGCTATCTATGCAAATCTTGGAATTGCAGATTCCATGCTGATGGTTGCAGTTCAAGACTTACAGGGTCAACAAAAGCATGAGGATTTAGAGGATCTGTCCACACATGAGGGTTCACACGGTGTGGATGTGCATGAGCATCTACAAGACTTGTGTATATCATAATTACAAGGTTTGGATATACCAAATTTTAAGGCCTTGGATGAGCAAGGATATGTGCTTGAAGATCCAATGGTGATTATTTAGAGGGGGTGCAGATTCCTTCTTTATCAAGATTTTATGATGAAGAGCTTTCAATATAGCAAAGTGATCATGAACTTGATGATGCTTATTCAGAGGGGGTGCATAATGAATTGCAATCTTTTGGTGCCGCATATGATTGGTTGCATTGTGCCGATAATATGGACAACACAGTCGATGCAATTTTTAATGTGCATGTTGAGCTTTGTGCTACAGAAGTTCAAAGATATTTGGATGAGGGGGAGAAAATTGATGAGGAGTCTACAACAAATGTGGCTAGTATGCATACCATGTGTGGAAAGTCTAGTTTGCAACCTTAGATATGCAGAATAGAGGAATCTTTTGAAGCGGTGGACCTTGAGCTTACGTGCTTATTGGATGAAGCTTTAGAAGGCTTCTCAATTACGAATTCAAAGGGTACCGAGAAGTTTGGTTTCATGCATAAGCACATTTATCCAGATGTGGTTGATGATTACCTTATGCAATTATTGGATGATGCTCTATTGAGTTCTAGGCCTATATAGACTAGGCAAATGTTTTTTGATGCATCTTGGAAGACTGATAAAGAGGATTTTTCCAAAGACTTGATGTATCCAGGTATGCATGCTCAGAATTTTGATGCTAGAGGGGGTGATGGTGAATTACCAATCCTCCTACGCGTGATTGATGATCAACAATTGGATGAGCTTGTTGCATAAGGAATATGGAGTTATCTAGTGCTACATGTTGTTGTATGGGATTTCTGTTACCCTATGATGTAGGGGATGTTGAGCTAGCTTTTGATCCAAGAGGAAACACTTATATGCATGGTCTGAGGCAATTGATTGATATGCTGTTCGATCCGGGTGGAGATGGATATGTCCATGGTTTGGGGCGATTGACTTATATACCATATGATCTAGTTGGGGTTCATGATGGTTTATGGGTTAATTCATGCTTTTGCTCTATTGCTGGAAAATTCTTATGTTTCCCTATGATCCTGGAGGAGGGAATATTCAAATAATCCAAGAGATTGGAAAATTTTTCAAAGCCCGTTCACAGTGGGGTAGTGCTTCTATGTATACAAGTTTTTGCTTGCAGTTTGGAATAATGGTTGGCACATACCAGAGGATGTGTAGGTTTAGAGGGGGTGGATGTCGTGCCGCTTTGCGGGCACGGGGTGAAAGATGCAAATCTGCATACTTACTCAAGGTTTTTCCAAACTTATAAACAATGTTAACAGTTTCTATGTCAGCAACAGATCGGAGATGTATGCTTTATGTGGGTTTCTAGACAAATATGTGCTCAGATTGGGCCAGACAAGTTGAAAGGTCAAGAATGACTGAGGTATTACCAAATTAGGCCATTATTACCACTTCAGTACTACAAGTATAGTATTACCAAGTTATCAGCGGTTGAAGTTTGGCGGGGCTAGGCCAATACTACCAATACTAGTCATACCAGTCTCAGTCATACCAATCCCAGTATTATTAAACCAGTACTAGGAGTATAGTATTTACCAAGTTATCAGCAATTGAAGTTTAGCGGGGTGACTACTACTGGTACCAGTCATACCATACCAGTACTATGAGTACAATATTATCAAGTTATCAGTGGTTGAAGTTTGGGGGGGCCAGGCCAATACTAATGGTACAGCTTGTCATATCAGCCCCAGTCATACCAGTCCCAGTATTACGAGACTAGTACTACGAGTATAGTATTACCAAGTTATCACCGGTTGAAGTTTGGCGAGTCTAGGCTAGTACTACAAGTACCAGTATTTCCAATCCCAGTATTACCCGTTCCAGTATTACCAGACCAGTACAACACTAAAATTTGAGACCAGTATCAGTATTAAAGTATTGAGTTGTGTAGCTTAAGGCAAGCTAAGAATAGCAGTGGTGCACATGAGAAGGATCCGTAAAATAGGGAAAAGTGAGAATTACACACGCCATGCAAAAGCTACATAAAGATGATTGGGGGGGGGGGGGGGGGGGGGGGGGGGGGGGGGCTAAAAATAAGAGGTCTCGTGCGCCCGAAAGGGGCAGTTTTTTTTTACAGTTAGGGAAGAGAGGGATTAATTTTTTGGAGAGAGTAGGGGGAGTCAAAGAAGGAGAAGTAGACGAACGGGGCTTAGAAGGTTAAAGTTTATCTGGCAGATTATGGGTTGTTTCCATCGGGTTTGGGATATCTCAATAGGGGATTTCAAATCAACAGGCTTATCGACGTTGGTGTATGCAACCGCTTTGTATCAAGAGTTCAAGATATCTGATTAATGGAAACATCTTCAGATTTCCAACCTCAATTATGTGTCAATATCTATTCTAAGTTGAATTTTAGCCATTAATTATGTTCTGATCAGTGATATTCTCGTGCAATTCTCTCTAAGCATCTCTATATCGTCTTATTAACACTAAATCGGCCTTAACCGTACTAGTTTCCCTTGGTTTGCATCTTCGTCTACGGCCAGAAGCCCGGCGCTTTCCCGGTCAACCCTGAAGACACACGCACTTTGACAGTGTGTCGTTCATTTTACATCATCTCTATAGAAATACCTACTTGAGTTCACTGCCATTGGATATGCTTGAGCAAAGTCACTAATGAATCTAGGCTTCTCATAGGCATCAAAGGTGATAGTGAATTTGTGAGGATTAAACTTAATAATAGGTCCGTGGACTCTATTGAATGAGTTTTGAGGTACATAATAGAATCGATTGGCGCTATTTGACTTCTTCCAAACCTTGAATATGACTTTTTCAGAGAAGCCATATCTTTGATTAAGCATGAGGACCTTTTTACTAAGAATGGTCTCTTCGCTTGGTATATCCATAAGCAAGCATAGATAAGGTAAAGAACATATCCTTGTACTAAACCTTCTTCTTGACCTAGAGCTGTGGGTCAACCATATACCTATCGGGCACTTAGGTTTGATGTTTAGGTTGTGTTTCAACATACAATTCTCATGTTACGTAAGTGTTTGGAACAAGGTAATCTCTAGCCCACTTTGAAGCTCAAACCACTTCTACTCCCCCAATGAACATTAAATCCAATCGCATAGTTAGAAAAGACTTTTCGTGCAAAATCAATTGGGACTTCATCTAGATGATTAAGAAGATCCATCTAAAAACAAGACAAGGAGAGAGAAGACTTAGTACTCATGTAAACCAAAACTAAGCATATGCTCTTTATTTATCAAAATTTGATTTTTATGATTTCTTACTCTTCAAATACTCTTTTAACTCCCATAATTGGGTCTTCTCTTAGACCTCCCACACGACAACGTGGTCTATGGTTATCTTCTAGCTTTTCTTTCCCTATGACAAATGCAAGTGCTTCAAAATTCTTGGCAACTTCGCAAAACCTTAGCATTTGGAAGCACATTTCCAAGTAGTAGCACATATCTTCTAGACCTAATCACATCCTAAGTTGAAGTAGCCTATGGTTGGCAAACCAATCTCTTGGACTATCATCAATGTAAATAAAGAACTGACAAAAGGGTTCTTGATGACGAGCAAGGTAACTACGGTCAATACTCTTCCAACAAGTTGTGTTTCCCAGCATTGCAAAGACTTTGATCCCAATTTCTAAGTAAAAGAGTCGCCTAGAATCCCTTGATAACCATGTTGCCATATTGTTGAATACTATAGCCAAAACCTTGTTTCCCTTGCTAAAGCATGCAAACATCACCTTAGGAGCCATTTGTTACTACAAAACAAACACTCAAATTCTAATACGATTGTTGAACACTCCAACCACTTTATCATAACTCAAGTCCACATAACCTAATAGAAGAAGACAAGTCAAGTAGGTACCACAAATCAATGTCACTCATAGATGCATTGTGAAGACAGTATCCTTTCTCAAACATCATGCATGAATATGTGCATGATCTATAACTAACCTGAGTAGTATCAAAATTTATGCTATCCCCATAACCTTAAGCATAAGCTCTGATACCAGGTGAGAGATAGCCCTCCCTAGGAGTCTATGCACAAAAAATACACAATTTACACTTTTATAAAATTTTCAATATACATCAGAGTTACAAAATCATAGGGGAGGATTTCTTAGCACCTGACCTAGCATGGAGCTTAGGCCATGAGTCAGATTGCATCCAGAGGCACGTAGCGACTAGTGCTACCTCTAAATGGGTGATATGAATGAAAATGTACTTAGGAAAAATTAACAATATGGAGGGTGAAAATAAGTGTACACCTCATTGCAAGAACAGATAAAGAGCGAGAGAATAGTGGAGAGTGAAATAAAGTACACAGAGACACAGGAGAATGACATAGGCAACACGTGTATTAATGAAATAACAAAATCTGGGTATACCATAACATCAACAAATAATAAAATGACCAATAGAGCACCGGACCTTCTGTAGGGAATGACTGGTCCACCCATTTACTTCCACTCTATTATGGACAAAGATAATTTCACTTCATCGGGAGAGAGCCAGAACACCTATATCCTACTTGAGCCAGTCATAGGCTAATACCACTTTGCCTCCTTCCATGGATCCGAGCTCTGAAAGGATTCTAAATACCAGCATGTGGTAGGGTATCAAAACTAACCATACTAGGTTAGGAGCCACGCCTCTTTGATGCTCATCATCGGGTGTTTAAGCAAACCAAAGCAAGATCCCTGGCGTATTAGTTGTGTAGGTCGTTCAACCCCCGATGCACTAACCGTGTAGATGAGCCTAACAAAAAAGGGCAACACTCCCAATCCAGCAAAGCCCCAAGTCAATGACCCTTTTATCTAAGGCTAAGTGATGTAGGTGATCCTAGTCTTGTAGCGACGTTGCCATGAAAAGCATAACACATGAGTCCAATCACAATAGCACTTTCCCTATACAGAAACAATCTTTTCCAAGCAGCCAGACTGTAGAGGGTCTCTACCCTTACACATCCACCGTAGACCATCAAAATCACTTCATGATCCAATCCAAAAATCATAAACCATAATCCAATTATATCACATGGGTGAGCACTACACCCAACTCAAGGTAATGTACATTCATTCCTACAAAAACCACTTTAGCACATAACATGGTTGCAAACATTTTGGCAACATTTTGACAGCATAAACATATCCAAAAAAAAAATTCCAAGAGCCACACTAGCTTCCACAATCAGAATCACAACCATAATCCATGAGGGATCTCAACCCTTGACCATAAATCACATTCCATACTAAACCAACTCCCATACTTGGAGTTTGACATATGTACTTCAATCAAACTGAGCCCACACACATGGCCCTTAGGACATGAACCTTTTATGCATAAAATAAGTTCTACCAACAACAAAAATAATATTAAAATCCAACTTTGACAATATCCAATCATGCATAAGTGATGCACCATATTGGCACTTCACCCCTCTAGCACATAGAACTAGTTTTTGACATGGAAAGGTGGAAAGCAATCATACACATGCACATGAGGCATTCACGTCTATTCATGAGGTTTCGTAAATCATATAATATCATTCCATTAACATAAGCATGATGCAAAACAGCTCATGCGCTTGGGTCAACCATAAACCATAACTTCACATATATGCGAAAAAACAACTTTTTACCATTTTTGGATGCATGCATACCACGAAAATGAAAGTGTTTGATCTTAAACCAATGCATCAAGCTCAACTTCATAATATATAATAACACTTTATCACATCACTTTGCCCATATGATACTCATGCAACAAACAATAGCACAAAAAGAAAGACACTTTATTCATATCCGCTCGTACGATTCCGGTTGACTAATTATATACCCTCATATAAGTTTATGGACATATAAAATTTGAAATAAACTCACCAAAATACACCACAAATTATATATAAATAGCTTGGTCAACTCACGACCTCATTAAGTACTCCCCTAGGGTAGCAGCCCTACACACATAGGTAAACCCGGTTATGGAATAGTTGATAACTCGCATTCACAAAGTGATACCGGAGACCTAAATACATTTATCATCAAGTTTGATCAATCTATTTAGTTGGATAAGTGGGTTTTCCCATCCGATGAATCTATATAGTGGTTCTTCAAGGAGCCTCGGCTCCAAAAATTTGAATGTGCTTTGGGGGGCGAGCTATTTTTTGACCATAACTCTTAGCTCGTGCGTAATTTTTAGATGACACCCAAGAGAGAAAATGTTCTAAATGATGTTTTCTATCTCTGATTCAAATGGTTCGGTTTGATTTCTAAAGGTTTGTGAGATATAACCAAAATACTGCTCCTACCGCCTACTTGACGTGAAATGAAAACCGTTTGTTTTGTACACACGTGACAATAAACACATTCTGTGGATAAATCAACATGCTAAACATGATAAAATAAGCATTAAAAAAATGTCTACACATTCTGCAAGTCCATACATGCACTCATATGAAAAAGCAACCACCGAGAGGGTAACTACTCAAAAAAACGAGAGAGAGAGAGAGAGAGAGAGAGAGAGAGAGAGAGAGAGAGAGAGAGAGAGAGAGGATGGCTATGGAGTTTAGATCTTATCACCGTGCGTTAGGATTAATTCGAGGCTGTTGAAAGGCTTCTTTCTTTGCCGCAAGAGAGTGGTGATGAGAGCTACGTAGAGATTTTCACCACGAAAGCTATCGAAGAGCGCATACACCGTGAAAAGAGAGAGGAGATAGTAAGCAAGTAGAGAGCGAGTATTCTTCTTCTTCTTCTTCTTCTTTCCATGAATGAAAGAGAAGATCTTATGAAGATGGTGATGAAGAGCTTGCACCACCCCCTAGAATAGGTACGTATTGCTTTGCAATAGTAGACGCAACTGACGGCACTGAAAATCGAGCACTATAGGCAACTTTATAGGTGTTGAGCCAAGCTGGAGTATTCCTCAAGCCAAGAACTAGTGCTACCTCTTTTGCTAAGCTTAGCTGCAAACGTTTAGGTGCTCGGCTAAAAACATGGCTTAGCTTTTGATAGTCAACTCTCCCAATTTCTCTTCAATTTTTACAATAAAACCGACTAATTGAATTGTATCTAGATAACTAATGAAACCGTGACTAGACTATGCCACACCGTGATGTCTTGACATAATTATGACTTTTCCCTCCAAAATATTTACGATGTCCCTTTTTATAAAAATAATTCCATAAAATTTTTGTTTACGGGTCCCCTCATTCATTAAAATAAGAAAGCGGACTCGCTTTTCAGTAAAATGGACTAAAAATCATGAAAAGCGCTTGAAAAGCAGATTTATACAAAATTAAACCATAGCTTCCTTGGGACTCGTAGATTAGGGATCTAGTCCTGCTTTTTGAATAAAAAAACACACCGAAAAGCATAAAAAGCTAAAAAGGTGATTTTTTTTCAAAACTGAACCAAACGTCCTTCTGACCTCATGGAATATGGAAACGGCCTTGTTTTTCATTTTAGAGCCTTACAACACAATCAAATAATCATTCTAGCCCATATTTTTAGGGAACACGCATTAGAATCTATTTTCTTATTTTTAAAAGAGACCCAAATTTTGGGGATCTTACAAGCTTGGCATGCATCATGTGAGGGTAAGAGGGGATGCCCTTTTGGTAGTTAAGCAGGTACTTAGGGTGTGGCAAAGTAAGAATCCAAGGCTGAAAATTATGTGTTTTCAAGTGAAGAATCTACTTAAACATTTTGAAGCTTGAAGTTTAAGGCATGTGGATAGGTCTCAAAATGAAGAAGCACATGGTGCAGCGTAGGCTTCCATTGGCCAATTGTATGTGATAAGGGATTAATCTCCTCTTTATTTGGGAAGGGAAGAAGAGTTTCTACAAACAGGTATGCTTCCGTTAGAGTTGGAAAAGTCAAAGAAGTATGGTTTCCTACGTGGTGCCAAAAGCTATATGTTACTTGTGATGGATGCTATGGAGAGTAAGGGAAGGACAGAAGGGGAAGGGGATGAAGCACACAGTTCTTTGGTGGAGCATGAGGGAGTCAATAACTCTCTTCTCCTTATTTGCTTTATGAACAAACAAATGAGTAAGTGGGCCACGGGCCTGAAGCCCAACAATCTCCCACTTGAAGGCCAACCTGGCCCAAGTGGCTAAAGAATGTAGGGGCTACTATGTAAAAATGTACAAAACGTAAAGCATGACCCTAGCTTCACCCCCATCATCTCTATGCAATGTGCGAACCGCTTTGTGGCTAAGCTCTTTGTTAGAACATCCGCTGGGTTTTTATCCGTGTGAATTTTGACTAACTTAATGCGTTTGCTAGCCAAAATATCTCGTACCACATGACACCTGACCTCTATGTGTTTTAACTTGGAGTGAAACACGGGGTTCTTTGCTAACACAATCGCACTCTGACTGTCACAATGTAGCACTAGAGTCTCGTGTATACCAAAGTCTCCCACTAGATGCAATAACTACACAACTTCCTTACTGAAACTAGAAGCTGCAACATACTCTACCTCAACGGTGGAAGACGAAGTGAAATTTGCTACATGACCTCCAAGAAACTGTTGCTCCAATGAACAAGAAAAACGTAGCCAGGTGTGGATTGCCTAGTTTCCACACAACCCACATAATCCGAATAATTGTTTAATGATGGATGCATCACTGTTCCCAAAGCATAAGCACTTTCCAGTTGAGCCCTTGATGTATCTCAAAATGTGCTCCACTGCTTCCCAATGCTTTCTCCCTAGATTTTTCATAAACCTGCTGACCACTCCCACTACATATGGAATGGCTAGTCGTGTGCTAACCATGGCAAACATAACACTGCCAAATACCAAATAATACGACACCTTTGTCATCTCTTCCTTTTCAACATCCAATTTGGGACAATTATACTTGCTAAGTTTTTGTATGCTGCCATTGGGGAACTCAATGCTTTCTCCCCTTGCATATTAAAATGTTGCAATACCTTGTGAGTATTCTCTTCCTACAAAATTTCCCGTATACCACATTTGCGATCTCTCTTGATACGCATCCAAGAAAGTGATGTGCATCACCCAAATCTTTCATAGCAAACTGCTTGCTTAAGACATTCTTGAGAAGTACAATTTCATCTTTTGACTTTTCGGCTATGAGAATATCATCACGTACAAAATCAGAATGATGAGGTAACCATCGTCCAACCTCTTTGTGTACAAGGAGTGATCCTCTTGGATCCATATGTAACCTTGGGACTGAATGTACTTATCAAACTTGATGTACCATTGCCTTAAGCCTTGCTTTAATCCATACAAAGCTTTCTTGAGTCTACACACCAGTTCTGCCCGTGTTGGCTTCTCAGGCTTTATCACAAAACCTCTAGATGTTTCATGTAAACATCCTCTTCAAGATCCCCATGAAGAAATTCTATCTTCACATCTATTTGGACCAATTTCAAGTCCTTGGATGGCTACTAGACCAGCACAAGACACAATGTAGTCATTTTGATCATTGGAGAAAATATTTCATTGAAATTCACGCCTTTTGTTTGCTTGAACCCTTTAGCAACCAATCTTGCCTTGTACTTAGGCTCGGGATCATCTATGATATACTTCTTCTTGTACACCCATTTGCACGAAAATGTGTGTTTACCCATAGGTAATTCTATCAATTCCCAAGTTTCATTGGCTAAATCGAGCTATACTCAAATTGCATAGCCTCTTCCCACTTCATGCTATCATTCGTTTGAATGGCCTCTTTGTAGCAAGTGGGTTCACCACAATCAGTGACTAGCAAGTAGTCCAATTCTAGCTCAATACGCTCAAGTGCACGAGATGTGCGAGTAGATCTCCAAAGTTCCTAACTGCTATATTCCACTCTCTTTGGAGCAACATGTGTGTGTGTGTACAGCTAGTGGAAGGTTCATCACTAGCACATCGAACAATCTGTAATGGGAAGTGAGGAAACATCCTCAAACGATACTCTGCGATACTCAATGTCTTTCACTGGATTTTCATGCATCTTAATCTCATTGAATATCACCTGTGAGCTGTATACGACCTTCTTTGATTTTGGGTGCGAGAGACGATATCCCATCTCTCTATCTACACCATATCCAATGAAGATGCACTTGTGTGGTTTGGGGTCTAGCCTTTTTCTCAGCACTTTTGACACATGTGAGAATGCCTCACACCCAAACACACGTAATCTATCATAATTGGGCTCTTGTGTGATTTTGGGTGTAGCTTTTGTCTCAGCACTTTTGACACATGTGAGAATGCCTCACACCCAAACACATGTAATCTATCATAATTGGGCTCTTTGCCCGTCCACATCTCCTACAAAACCTTGTACTTTAGTGATGTACTAGGTGATCGAATAAGCAGCCATTGTAACAACTTCTCACCAAAACTCTTAATGTAATTTAGCCGTAGACAACATAGAAGTGACATGTTCCTAAATGGTTCTATTTATTCTCTTAGCCACACCATTTTGGGTGGGTGTGTAAGGTGTGGTAAATTGTCTTCTAATGCCTCTTTTACTACAAAAGTCCTTGAACTCGGAGGAGATGTTTTCGCCTCCATTCTCACTGTGTAAATCTTTAAGCTTTCTACCTGATTGGTTCTTGACCAATGCTAAGAACTTTTGAGAGACACTAAAAACGTCACTCTTCTACTGAGTCAAGAGATAAACCCACACCTTTCTAGTAGAGTCATGAATGTTAGGAAGTATAACGCTCCCCCCTAGAGACTTGACTGGCAAAGGTCCGTACAAGTCACTATGAACAAGATCTAGAGGACTCCCTAACTCATTATCCAAAGGTGCTGATGTCAACCTAGTCTATTTTCCATAGATACAATGCTCACATAAAGAGAAGTTAGATAATCTAAAACAAGGGTATAACCAAAACATTGCAAGACTCTCATTCGCTTTTGACTCATATTTCCTAGCCGGCTATGCCACAACTCTGTAGACGGCCGCTTAGCTACACTTTCACATAAGAGGCATAAAGTGAGTACAATGAGCCAGACTTCTGGCCTTTAGGCATGACCAGATTTCCCTTCTTGATGATCCAAGAACCATGAGAAAATATGATAGTGTAACCCAAATCATCCAGCTATCCAACTGACATCAAACTCTCTATCAAACTGACATCAAATCATCCAGCTATCCAACTGACATCAAACTCTCTATCAATTTTTGTACATGTCTTACATTATGTAGCATAAACTCAATGCCATTATGCATAGAAAACTTGATGCTTCCCACATTGCATATATCAAGCTGATAAGAATTGCCTAGCTTCACCATACCATGCGTGGCAGTGCATATAGAAAACCACTCCTTGTGAGGAGTAACGTGAAAGCTAGTACCCGAGTTCACAATCCAATTCTATGCATAACACTCATCATCAGGTAACAATACATCAGGACTCAAATCCAATGTGAAAATCAACACATCATTTGGCACGTCAGAAACTAACTCAATGGATGGATATTCAACCACATTGAGCTCTTTAATTTTCACGTTGCTTTTAGGTTTGTCAGGCTTTTCTTTCTCTTTGCCCTTATCACGCTGCATTGTGCGTTAATCTTTCTTCAAGTATCCCTTTTTATGGCAGTAGTAATACTCTACATTTTGCATGTCTTTGCCGTGACTCTTGCTAAAACTTTTCCTACGATCGTGTGAACGACTGTGGCTACTACCACGATGCTTTTGCTTGTCACTATTGCCACTAGCCACATATGCATCACCATGCCCACTCGCATCAAGAGATTGATGTCAAATCTCCTCAGTGAGCAACTCACCAGCAAGACTGCTGAAATCTAGCTTGCCATTGGGTGCCAAATTGCTTATGGTTGTCTTGAAGGTATCCCATGATGATGGTAGCGAACATAGCAAGAAAATGGCCTTTATTTCATCATCGAAATTGAGACCTTTTGAAGTAAGCTAAGAAAACACGTTGTTGAACTCGTTCAAGTGGGAACTAACACTACTGCCTTCTTTCATGTTCATGCGCGTCAATTTCTTCATCAAGAAAACCTTGTTCGAGGCGTTGTTGCCATCCCAAACTTGACATACAACATCCCACAAAGCTTTGGCATTGGTCTTATCCATTATGGTAAAGTAAATGGATTCACTAAGGTGTAGGCGAATGGTCATCATAGCACGCTCATTCAAGTCATCCCGCTCATCATTAGTGTACACATTCTCTTTTCTTGCATGCAAGGGTGCTATCAAGCCTTTGTTGATCAAATTATCTTGCAGACGTTGCCACCAAATGACAAAATTTGAGAGATCAAACTTTTTGATGTAGTACTCTTCTCTTTCGAAAGCACTACTCACAGCTATGAGTAAGAGAATGTAGCCAAAAACTTTACGGCGAATTTCTTGAGATAATTTTGGCAGAGTTTCTCTCAAAATAGGAGCAAAAACTCAAACCAAAGTTGTACAATCACTATGTAAAAGCAGCTAGAAATTCCAAGAACGCATAAAACGAACTCGCGAGGAAAATCCTTTCTATGAGGAGTCAAAACTCAACTCAAAAATGCATAAACTTCTCAAAAAGAAGCATTGGGCATGAATTTCTAAAAACCACTACTGTGTGACCGCCAAGTCGGCATCAAAAGCACAAAAAACCGTACAAATACATGTCCTATGGCGAGGGTGCCGTAAAGAGGAACTCCAGCTACCTATATCACCGAAGGTATCTCAACATTTAAGAATACCCTAGCTCAAAGAAAACCTCACGATATCGACCCTGCAAAGGATAATGTAGACACAAAGGACTAGCCACAGTCTCAGAAAGGGCTCTTCCAGTCGGAGTCTTAGAAACGACCGAGAAAAACTGCCAAAATAGCCGAAAATGGCTCCACACATAGTACAATGGTAGTGTGCGCAACTCGGCGTACATGAAATTGCACTTAAAGAGATGCCAAGAACTACTGCATGCAGTAAAAATGATCCCTGCGAGGATATTTGCTCTCAAAAGAGCTCAATAGCACTACGATGGGCTAAAACAAACATGCATCTGTCAACTCATCCGTCCACAAAAAAATTGCTGTCAAAATGATTGCCAAAATCTCCTGAAAAAACAATGTGTTTGGAAGTGTCTGGAAACCTAGAGAATCTATGTGTAAACCGGCTTAAAAGCCCCTTGTAACCTGTAACTTGCGTGCCGATGTAACCTGCGTGTCGGAGTAGGTATGTGATGATTTCCACCACCATGCAGAAATGCGCTAGTCAAATCACTGAAGGTTCTTAGAGTCTAAACAGTGCCGTAGAGCACAATCAGTGTGCTCGGTGCCGAAGCCGGGTGTCCCTCCTCTATGGTAGAGGCACCTCACCCGTGCGCTTGGCAATCACAACCATCCACATGAAGGTGGTCATCCGTGGTGGGAACACTCGATGTCAAGGTCGGATGCCAAAATCCACTCGTGTAAAAAGTGTCACCAAAAGCGGTGTCGATGTCCAAGAATCACCAAAATCCATGCAATGTCAAGGACTAGCCAAGAGCTAGTTGATCCGCTCTTGCCAATTCCAATGCCGTTGCGATGCACGACTCGTCGATGCCGAGATTGCCTCCCGTCGTCGGATGGGAGTCTCGGATGTCAAAAGCCATGCTCTCTCTCTCTCTCTCTCTCTCCTCAAGCTCGGCCAGATTGTTAAGAGTTACAATGGAGCGGGGGGAAGGATGGTCAGGTTTTGTGGGATTAAACCCTTGCTCACAAGGAAGGGAGGCTCAAATTTAAAAAAAAATCAATTTTAGTTTCTCCCTCCTGGCTCGACAATTTTGCAGTTTTGACGAGCTAGAGACACGCGAACCAGGTGTGTGCGCAAGATGAGGATGCTCTTATACTCGCTCTTGATCTCCCCTGTGATGCCCAGTCCTACTCGTTTTTGTTACTGCTCCTAGTCACGAGCGCCCTCTGCGTTGTGCTCATGAGCTCCATGGCCTCAGGTCGATGCCCTTTGCAAGGATCTGCCCGATTGCATTTGTTGCCTACTGCACTTGATTCTCCCCTTGACTTGCTCATGAGCGTGCTTGCTTTGAGGATTTTCCGAGACTCCCTCCAGTCCTTGCTCAATTTCTGCACATAAGCTCTATGTCAAGCTTTGTAGACTCGTAGATTCAGCTCACATGCTCCCTTTGCAGTTCCCAATTCTTTGCAGACTTGATTGCGCTACACGATTCACTGATCTGGTTGATTTCACCTGGCTCTGTCTCAAATCCAAAATTCAAGCTCTGTTTGATTCTCTCAGATGCCCATTCCTGTTGAGACCACACGCGGGGTGTAGCAAGCGATGGCGGGGCTGCCTCCTGTTCTCTGATACCAATTGATGGATGCTGTGGAGACCAAGGGAAGGAGAATAGGGGAAGGGGATGAAGCACACAGTTCTTTGGTGGAGCATGAGAGAGTCGATAACTCTCTCCTCCTTATTTGCTTTATTAACAAACAAATGATTAAGTGAGCGGGCACCTGACCACGGGCCTGAAACCTAATAGCTTTGTGATGCCTTGTATATGAAAGGGGCTGATCTTGTGATGAGAAAAGTGCCTTGGAAAGAGGAAATTTATAGATTTTTAGAGGAGAATCATAAGGGTTCTTGTGGTGGTCATTTTGCTTCAAAAATCACTTTGCATAAAGACTTGCAGGAAGGGTATGTATGGCCAAGCATTCAATGTGATGTTCATCATTGGTGCAAGTCTTGTAAAGAGTGCCAAAGCATGGAAAATAGGGTTCTCAAATCATAAATTAGAAGCACCATTGTGACTTATGGTTTTTTTGAGAAGTGGAGTATCAATGCAATAGGTCCTCTACCTATGAAAGCTAAAGGAAAATGTTACATACTTTACTGTTGTTGACTATCTACCCAGGTGAGCCGAAGCCAAAGCTGTTAAGAAAATCATGAGTAAAAGATCTCTTGCAATTTTTATATGAATATATTTTCTACAAATTTGGCATGCCATTGGAGTTACTTTTTGACAAGGGTCCAGGTTTCACGGGAGATCTAGTGGATTATCTATGTGAAAAGCTTCATGTGTATCACAAGTTTACTACTCCACATTATCCCCAATGCAATGGAATGAACGAGAGGTTTAATGGATAACTCAATGAGAAATAATGTGAAGACTTGAGATTTAGAGCTACCTTGTGCTCTATGAGCGTACAGGACTGCCATCAAAGCAAGTATTGGTTTCTCTCCCTTCCATCTAGTTTTTGGCAAAGAGGCTTTACTTCCTATTGAGGTGAAGATACTACCTTTGAAGCTGATGCTAAAGCTTGAAGAAGATCCTAATGATGCAATGAGCAAAAATGTTGGGGCTCCATGGGAAAAATGCTAGGGCTACATGCCCCCTCTACCCACTAGTCCTTGTAGGGATTCCCCTTAAGGGCGCCCTATACTCCCAAGGCCTACACACAATTGATCTCTGCTAATGCCCTGCCCACACATATATACCAACCCACATCTAGGTCGTCTAGCTGTCCATCAGCCCCACGACCTAGAAAATGGGAGATAATAGGAAAATGGATATTAGAGGAAATACAAGCAAGGAAAAACATTTACCAAGGCTGGAAAAAAAACCCCAGCCTTGAAATGGCCATGGAACTGAGCCAAAACCCAAGATAAAAATGGCTAGACAAGACCCGACATGAGAGACCGACTTCACACTAGCCGAGCAACACGGCCACAAAAAACCCTCACTCCCAAGCACTTGTACCTGGGAGAAACTAGGAGCGGCTGAATGAACCAAGAGAGATTCCTAAACTCTAACACCCCCTCTCAGTTCTTGGAAAGAAAGTTGGACCACCAGGAAGCTGGAGTGAGCAATCTGCAAGTGGAAAGAGAGGATTTCGTGGATGAGGATAGCTGCTACAAACTCTGTGGTGGAAAAGTATTCTGCAGTAAATGCAAACCAAATGGTACCCCCTAAAGACATCTGGAAAGTATAATGCTATCTGTTGAAATTAAATCTAGCTCTATCAACAATCTCCTTAGAACAACGAACTCTTCAGTCACACAACTTGCATCTATAGAAGGTACTGTTGTTGACCACTCCAAGAGTATGCATCAAAATTGAGGGTAAGGGCATAAAATGCTGGTATCTGGATCATTTCCCAACTCTAAAGTGTCCACCTTGAGGAAAGAGTCAAAAACCTGCACTTCTGGTGATATACAAATGTTAGAAACTCCAAGTGCTGATACAAAAGTCCAAGGAAAGGGACAATCGAGGCTACTACGGATCTATATATCTGATGTAGAGGAACCAAGGTACTGCACCAACCACCATATTAAATGATGAGTTTTTAAATTGTATTGGAAGGAACTTCATCAAAACTCAGAGTGAAATTGTAACTGGTCTTGTGCACTAAGATTCACATCCTCCTTCTCATTCCACTCTTCCCTCAAGATACGTCTATGGGTGCTATTGCATTTAAGCAGTTTACATGAGTGTGTCGTTTATTTACATCATCTTCATAGAACTACCTACTTGAGTTTACTGCCTTGGATATGCTGAGTAAAGTCAATAATGCATCTAGGCTTCTCATAGTCATCAAAGGTGATAGTGACATTGTGAGGATTGAACTTAAGAAGAGGTCCCTAGACTCTATTGAACCCGTCCTGAGGTACATAATAGAATCGAATGCCTCCGTTTGACTTCTTTCAAATCTTGGGTATGAATTTTTAACAGAAGCCATATCTTTGATTAAGCATGAGGGCCTTTTTACTAAGAAGGATCTCTTCGCTTGGTATGTACAGAAGCAAGCATATATTAAGGTAAAGAACATATCCCTGTACTGAATCTTCTTCTTGACCCAAAGCTGCGAGTCGATCATACCTATGTGGCACTTGGGTTCATTGTTTAGGTTGATACAATTCCCATGCTACGTAAGTGTTTGGAACAAGGTAATCTCTAGCCCCCTTTGAAGCTAAAACCACTTCTACTCCCTAATGAACATCAAATCCAAGCACATATTTGAAAAAGACTTTTCATGCAAAATCACGCGGGAGTTCTATAGACAATTAAGAAGATCCATCTAAAAACAAGACAAGAAGAGAGAAGACTTAATACACATGCGGACCAAAAATGAGCCTATGCTCTTTATTCATCAAAATTTGATTTTTATGATTTCTTACAATATTACTGATGTTTTAGAGACAACTCTCTAAATACTCTTTTAACTCTCATGATTGGGTATTCTCTTAGACCTGCCACACGACAACGTGGTCTATAGTTATCTTCTAGCTTTTCTTTCCCTACGGCAGTTGCAAGTGCTTCAAACTTCTTAGAACTTTGGAAATCCTAATCATTTGGAAGCACATTTTCAAGTAGTAGTACATATCTTCTAGACCTAATCACATCCTAAGTTGAAGTAGCCTAAGTTTGGCAAACCAATCTCTCAGACTATCATCAATGTAAATAAAGAACTGACAGAAGGGTTCTTGATGACAAGTAAGGTTCCTACGGTCAATACTCTTCCAATAAGTTGTGTTTCTCGGCATTGCAAAGAATTTGGTCCCAATTTCTAAGTAAAAGAGTTCCCTGGCATCCCTTGATAATTGCTTTGTCATATTGTTGAATACTATGGCCAAAACCTTGTATTCACTTCATCATAACTCAAGTCCACATAACCCAATACAAGAAGACAAGTCAAGCAAGTACCACCAATCAATGTCACTCATAGATGCATGGTAAATACAATATCCTTTCTTAAATAACATGCATGAATGCGTGCACGATCCATAACTAGCTCAAGTAGTATCAAAATTCAGGCTGATTCCCGTAACCTTAAGCATATGCTCTGATACCATGTGAGAGATAGCCCTCCCTACGGGTCTATGCACAAAATACGCAAATTCAGGCTATTCCTGTAACCTTCAGCATATGCTCTGATACCATGTGAGAGATAGCCCTCCCTACGGGTCTATGCACAAAATATGCAATTTACACTTTTATACAATTTTCAATATACATCAAAGTTACGAAAGCATTTTCATAGGGTAGGAGTTCTCAACACTCGACCTAGCATGGAGTTTAGGCGGACTGCATCCAGAGACACGTAGTGACTAGTGCTACCTTTGAATGGGTAATATGAATGAAAGCAAACTCAGGAAAAAATAACACTATGGAGGGTGAATATAAGTGTACACCTCATTGCGAGAATAATTGAGATTAAAATAGAGTGCATAAAGACATAGCAGAATGACACAAGAGAATCTTTAAATGCCCCATCTAAATGAAATAGGAAACAATGTATTAATGCAATACCAAAATCTGGGTATACCATAAAATCATCAATATAACAAAATGACCAACAGAGCAGCAGAACCTTTGTAGGGAATGACTGGTCCACCCATTCACTTCCACTGTACTATGGACAGAGAGAATTTGACTTTGCCGGGAGCAAGCCAGAACACCTCCAACCTACCTGAGCCAGTCATAGGCTGAGGCCGCTTCACCTCTCTCCATGAACCCGAGCTCTGAAAGGATTCCAAATACCAGTAGGTGGTAGGGTATCAGCACCAAACATACTAGTTTAGGTGCCACATCTCTTCAATGCCTATCATCGGGTGTTTAAGAAAATCCAAGCAAGATCCCCAACGTGTTAGTTGTATAGGTCGTTCAACCCCGACGCACTAACCGTGTAGATGAGCCTAACAAAAAACAAGACCTAGGGTAACACTCTTGATCCAGCAAAGCTCCAATTCAATGACCCTTTAATCTAAGACTAAGTGATGTAGGTGATCCTTGTCTTGTATCAACACTTCCATGAAAAACATAACAGATGAGTCCAATTACAATAGCAATTTCCATATGCATAAACAATCTTTTCCAAGCAGTCAGACTGTAGAGGGTCTCTATCCTTACACGTCCACCATAGACCGTCAAAATCACTTCATGATCCAATCCAAAAACCATAAACCATAATCCAATTCTATCACATGGGTGAGCACTCCACCCAACTCAAGGTGATGTACATTCATCCCTACAAAAATCACTTTAGCACATAACATGGCTGCAAACATTTTGGCAACATTTTGGTAGCATAAACATATCCAAAAAAATGATCCAAGAGCCACACCGGCTTCCACAACCATAATCCATCAGGGATCCCAACCCTTGACCATAAACCACATTCCATGTTGAACCAACTCCCATACTTGGAGTTTGACATATCCATTGCAATCAAATTGAGCCCACACACATGGCCCTTTAGACATGGACTTTTTATGCATAAAATAAGACGTACAACTAAACATGATATCAAAATCTAGCTTTCACAATATCCAATCATGCATAAGTGATGCATCATATCTGCACTTCACCTCTCTAGCACATAGATCTAGTTTTTGACCTAGAAAGGTGGAATGCAATCATACACATGCACATGAGGTATCCACATCTATCCATGAGGTTCCATACATCATATGACATCATTCCATTAACATAAATATGATGCAAACCAGCTCCAGAACATGGCTTAGCATTTGACAGTCAACTCTCCCAATTTCTCTTCAATTTTTACAATAAAACTGACTAATTGGACTGTATCTGGATAACTAATGAAATCGTGACTAGAGTATGCCACATTCTGATGCCCCAATATAATTATGACTTTTTGTACTATCTCTGCATATTTACGGTGTCGCTTTTTATAAAAATAATTCCCATAAAAATTCTGTTTAATCCTGTTTTTTCTCCGAGTGGTCGTTTTTAAATCCTACAGAGACTAAAACTAATATTTTTGTGCTTAGGTCATCTTAAAAATCATGTTGCTTTTAAAAAACGCTAAAAATCACAAAAGGCTAAAAAAATGTAAAAAGGAAAAAAAAGTAAAATTTTTTGCAAAATGAACCACGAGTTTTCTCATCCATTAGACTAAGAAAGCGGACTCGCTTTTCATTAAAAACCACTAAAAATCATGAAAAGCACTCAAAAAGTAGATTTTTACAAAATTGAACCATAGCTTCCTCAAGACTTGTAGATTAAGAGTTCGGTCCTGCTTTTTGGTTTTAGAAACACCAAAAAAGCATAAAAAAGCTTTTTAAAAAGGTGGATTTTTTCAAAATTGAACCAAACTTCCTTCTAATCTGTTGGAATATGGAGACGGCCTTGCTTTTCACTTTAGATTTTTACAAAACTGCCAAATAAGCATTCTAACCCAAAATTTTATGGAATACACATTAGAATCCATTTTTTCATTTTAAAAAAGACCCAAATTTTGGGGATCTTACAAGCTTGGCATCCATCATGTGAGGGTAAGAAGTGATGATGTTTTGGTGGTGAAGCAGGTACTTGGTGTATGGCAAAGTAAGGACCAAGGCTGAAAAATATGTGCTTTCAAGTGAAGAATCTCCTTAAGCGTTTTGAAGCTTGGAGTTTAAGGCATGTGGACATGTCTCAAAATGAAGAAGCACATGGTCTAGCACAACCTTCGATTGGCCAATTATATGTGATAAGGGCTGATTCTTCTCTTTATTTGGGAAGGGAAGTTTTGGAGAAAGAAGAAGAGTTTCTACAAACAGTTATGCTTTTGTTAGAGTTGGTAAAGTCAAAGAATTATGCTTTCCTACATCATGCCAAAAGGTATATGTTGCTTGGTGATGCCTTGTATATGAAAGGGGTTGATCTTGTGATGAGGTGATGAGAATAGTGCCTTGAAAAGAGAAAATTTATAGAATTTTAGAGGAGAATCATGAGGGTTCTTGTGGTGGTCACTATGCTTCAAAGATCACTTTGCATAGAGTCTTGCAGGAAGGGTATGTGTGGCCAAGCATTCAATGTGATATTCATCATTGGTGCAAGTCATGTAAAAAGTGCCAAATCACAGCAAATAGGGTTCTCAAATCAAAAATTAGAGGCACCGTTGTGGCCTATGATGTTTTTGAGAAGTGGGAGTATTAATGCGATAGGTCATCTACCTATAAAAGTGACATGCAAATGTTACATACTTACTATTGTTGGCTATCTATCCAGGTGGGCCAAAGCCAAAGATGTTAAGAAAATCACGAGTAAAGCTATGAAGATATTTGCTGCAAATTTGGCATGCCATTGGAGTTACTTTTTGACAAGGGTCTAGGTTTTAGGGTAGAGCTAGAGGATTATCTATGTGAGAAGCTTCATGTGTATCATAGGTTTACTACTCCATATTATCCCCAATGCAATGGAATGAATGAGAGGTTTAATGGAGAACTTAAGAAGAAATAATTTGAAGACTTGGGATTTGGAGCTACCTTGTGCTCTATGGGCCTATAGGACTTCCATCAATCAAGTACGGGTTTCTCTCCCTTCCATCTAGTTTTTGGCAAAGAGGATTTACTTCCTATTGAGATGGAGATACTAGCTTTGAAGTTGATGCTAAAGCTTGAAGAAGAGCCTAATGATGCACTCAAGGAGAGGCTTCTATATTTGCAAGTGTACAATTGGATAGATTGCTGGCCTTTGAGCATTATGAACAGGTCTTGAAGAACAATCAAGCAAAGGCAAATGAGAAGGTGCAGGACAAAGACATCAAGAAGGCACCAACCTTATAAAATGATGAGTTATTAAACTGTATTTGAAGGAACTTCATCAAAATTGAGAGTTAAATTATGACTAGTCTTCAAGCTATTTAGAACACCACTTGAGAGAACATCACCCCACTCTTAGAGTGAATCAGGAACAAACATCCAACAGAAAGGAAACACACATCAATACTAAGACTGCAATTAACACAACAAGATCAAGAGACCCTTCACACAAGCTCTACAAGAGATAACAAGGTGTTGTAGAAAGCCACTGAATGAACTGTCAATCATGTTCACTGCTCATGGAACCATAATAATTGTATGCAAGTAGTGTGCACAAACTGACTCCCAAGATTGCTCCACATCCCTCTCTGAAGGGAGAACACTTAAACCATGGATAACTATCATAAGTCTCCACCTATCTCTGTTTGTCTAACTAGATGACCAAAACGAGGTGAATTTGCAAAGGAAATAGAATATACATATGGAACATGGAATAAAATCTAGGAGAACCAATTAGATTGTCTCCCCTCTTTGAAGAATGCCGGCTAAGTGTAGCGGTTTCCTAGTGTGAGAAGGACCACTATCCACATATAGAAAGATAACATGCCACTCTAAGGATAGGGGAAGTAGGTGTGTCATGAATTGTACAGTCTCCAGGGATTAATTTGGACAACGAGTCATATGAACTATTGGTCGGATGCACTAGGAAGAGCAACCATAACACCACAAATTTTTAATACAAGGCAACCACCAAAATGGCAAACATCTACCAAGATACTAACTGCATTGTGGGCTAAATCACACCATCCAAAGTTGCAAGAAATGGGAATGGAAACAAGGGACTGGAAGACACCCTACATGGTACTCTTCTAAATGGAGCACCGATAGTTGACTAAAGATAATAACCTAGAACCCCCTCTAAAAAATAGGTTTCCTCAAAAGTACCCTCTAAGGTAACAATTGTCTCAACCCATGTTGAAACAAAGAAAACACCAATAGTTGACTGAAGATAATAACCTAGAACCCCCTAAAAAATAGGTATTCCTCAAAAGTACCCTCTAAGGTAATAGTTGTCTCAACCCATGTCGAAACAAAGAAAACATTGTCACTTAAAGCTCCAGCACTAAAGTTGAGAACTCCCCCAAAGATAGGAAGTCCCCTTCCCACTCCACCCTGAGAAAAGAGAATGAGTACCACCAAAAAGAAATCTGAGACAACATGGAGTAAAACTTCCTCCTCTAGAACTGAATAGCAAAACTTGATTCTCATGGAACTTAAGACTCAAAGAGAATCACACCATCGGTAAACTCGGATTGCTAAGATAGGAAGACTTGAAAGGTCATCACCTGAGGATCATGTTTGCCAAAGAAGTCTATCGGGGGTCTAACAAGACCTAGCTAATCAAGCAAACTCCCTGAGATCAAACCAAACGTCCACCACATCTCTGCGTCTTCAAAGATCAAACCTGTAGGTACAATCCAATATAGTATGCCAAACTGCAAAAAAAATTAGAAGAGAACATATATTCCCATTTTTGTAACTTGCATCCTTGATATCGTCATTAAAAAATTGTGCTTGTATTTGTGCTGACAAGAGAATATACCCATCATTGAGTTGCACACTGAATATCCAATACACAACATGATACCAATACTCAATGGAGAGTAAAGTAACTGGCTCAAGGAAAAAGCCCATAAAGAATGTTGGGGCCGATTTGTAACATGCCAAAAAATTGGGAAAAAGATTGCAAGCAAAGAACTTGCTATACTAGCCAATCGTGGCCAAATCTGCACACCTAAAGAAGGGCTGCCCTCGAGGTTGGAGCTCTCCAAAGGGAAGTTTGGAAGAAGCATCCAAATGTTGCTCATTGTGGGAGTAGGAACTAGATGTCCCCACCAACTGTCAACACTAAGTGAAAACCTGTCATCCAAAGGATCTCGACAAATCTGATGTCGACCATCAAGAAAATTGCCCATAGTAGGTTGCAAACCTATCCCAAATCTAGTGTAGACTAGCTCACCAGGATCATAAATTGTCCCATAATTGATACTAACAAACTCACAAGAGGGCAAAGAAGTGACCACATTTGTAGGGCCACACTACCACTGAGAAAGCAGAGAACATGGAGATAGAAGAATTCCACACTCCATCAAGGCCTCCTTGACCAATTGTCATTGTTGGCTAAGGGTTTGGAACCACATGATCCACCTCTAAACCTCATCCAAGGAAGTCGGATGATCAAACCAGAAGTGGTTCTAGATATAAAGAAAAGTATCCCCCTCTACCTGCTGAAGCCAAATCCAACACATGCACTGGAACATGCACCTGAACTACTGAATACTAGATAAACAAGAGTCACCTGAAGCAAGAATTGAAATTTCCATCCTTGGATGGACACCCGATGGACAATGTAAAATCAAAGAACTTCCTCTACTTCAAGAAGGAAAGAGATTTCCAAATGTCATCCATAATCCAGAATCTGGTACAAAAGTGCAATTGCATCATCAGCCTACTACCCATCGAATAGGTATCTCCATAAAAAATTCCATGAAAGACATGCATTTGCAAAAGGCACAGCAAGTCTGCCAATCCATATCCTCACAGAGAACACGACCATAGAAACCTGCTCCAGAAAGTGATGAACAAGATCCTACTGTTGTCCAAACACTCCTCTTTGAAGAAGAAGCTAGAAATAAATAGCTCCCCCTTTGAATCCAACAACCACATGCTTGCTCCCCTTGCAGAAAGGCATGTTAACATGACTCCATCTAGGAGAAAACCAAGGCAATACAGCACTGCTACACATCATTAGACCTCCACCGGACTTCCCTTGTGAAGATAGGTCGGGGTAAGCAAGGGTAAAGACGGGGAAGTCATAGACAAGGATCTAAGGCCTCCACATACCCAAATCTTTCCCAAACTTGGAGAAAACGAAAAAAAAAACAACAAGCTTCTTCTCTCTTAGTCATGTCCAAAACTGCACTGGATCAACCACATCCAAGTACTCAAGTGGTTGTATCACCATAGGGCTCTCATACCATGTCAAAGGTGGTAGCAAAAGATGCAATGAAGATAAGAACTAGCTCGTGATCCGGTGGCTACCAACTCCAATATAGAACACCTACAATGCCAAACACATGAACAAGGCACACCTGTGGAGAAGAGAGATCATTGAGGTAGAAAGAGAAAGGAAATTTGAGAATGAGAGAGAGAGAGAGAGAAGAGAGAGAGAGAGAGAGATCTGGAAAGGCTTTCCACGGTGATAACAATATGCTCATACAAGTGAGCAAGGGTGGTCCCACATAGAACTAACATGCCCAATGGATAGACCCAAGGCACACACGACCATGATTGCCACTGACACTGTCAACTGCTCCTGCACATGAGGCGAGACATGAGACCACTGAGACAATATCCTCATGGGCTGCCCTAGCCTCCTATGGAATTGAGGCTTTGGTAGGATCTCCTTCTGGTAGGAAGACTAATCTCAAGGGACAACAAACCAGATCGGGGCTGCCCTATAGTGTGGCTGCCCCCTGACAAACATGGATCTGCTCCTCTTGTATGCATGTACCAAGATGGAGGTGCTCTACATTTTCATGATCATAATGCCTCCATGCTTTTGCCTAGGGAAGGAGAAATGCAAGGTTGATCCCTTGTTGCCCATCAATGGCAACGTGTTGCCCTGCTCATGATGAGGAAAAACGTTGGGGCTCCATGGGAAAAGCGCTAGGGCTAAATGGCCCCTCCACCCACTGCCCCTCCTATGGCTGCCCCCTAAGGGGGCTCTGTACTACCCAAGGCCTGCACAAAACTGATCTTTACTGGTGCCGTTCCACACATATATACCCACATCCAGGTCGGCCAGCTGTCACCTGTCCCCACGGCCTACAAAATGGGAGGTAATAGGAAAATGAGTACCAGATTAAATACAATTAGGGGAAAAATACCCCTAGCCTGCAGGAGCCTAATGGCCATGGAATTGAGCCAATAACCGAGCTTAGCATGGCTAGACACAACTCGATATGAGGACCTACCTCACACTAGCCGTGCATAGCCACAAAACAGCCCTCACTCCCTAGCACCTGTCCTTGGGAGAAACTGGGACAAAATGGATGAACAAGAGAGATGCATGAACTCTAGAAGAACCTTTCATATGAAAACCTTCATCCCATGAGGCCAATGCGGGCACCATATATTCTTCACAGCCACCTCCCATCTTGCCTGTGGCCAATGCGAAACAACCAATCCTTCAAGTACAGCAGTGTGAAGTACACTTCCTTGGTTTGTGGTTTAAGGAGATGTCTGTTCTTAGGCCAGTGCCAAGATTTCCATATGAATTTGGATTCACAGTTTGACAGACACCACCAACCATTCAAGGGCTCTTTTGACCAGTAGTCTTTTAGTCCCACTGAGGTTAAACTAGATAGTAAGTGGGGTCAACTCCTTTCCATCAGCCATTGTAGTCCCAAAGATGGCCTATACATTTAATACGTTTATTATTATCTTTCTAGAAATTTCCCCTCAAAAAGGGGACATAAGGAGCTACCAACCTTTAAGATCCAAGGGCACCATTGAGTTACGGAGTTGTGAAAATACCTTGACAGGTCTCCCATTCCAAGGACTCCGTGGCCTTGTTGCTTTTTCAGATGAGCTCAATAGTCAAAACCCCATGTTTTAAGATAGCCCACCAAGGGGCAATAAGCTTATCATGCACTTCAAGCCCTTTCCAATTCCCACCTCTCAAGCATAACGTAGAGTTGTCCATCATAGCCTTAGCCATGATAGTCCAAGCATGTTCTTGCTTTGCAAGTGAAACCACAAGTTTGGCACACTGGGCCTCCGCATGAGTGTCTGGGTTAATAATCCCAAGACTCCCTAGTTCCAATGGTCTTGTAATAGTCTCCATTTGGCCCACTACCAGGGCGTTGAATCTTTAGTGTTGTTTTTCCATAAGAATCTCTTCACTAGATTCAAAAAAATCTTTCTAGTTGCATTTGGCAAGCTTAAGTAACAAACCATTTAAGATTATGTAAGGGAGCATAAAGGAATTGATTACCTTGACTGTGTTTGAAAAGGGGGCAGCACATACTCCCACCTTCACATCCTAGAACTAACCTTCTCCTTGACCATAGAAATTTTTGGTTGTGGGTCGCGTCCATCTCCAAAGGGGCTCTAATTGCCGATTTTTTTTTCCTTTTGCCACTTAAGGGTGAGATTTTTGAAATGGGGCCTCTAAACCCAAACCAATGGGCCTACCCTCACAAAATGTTCGTAAAGAGGTACGCACACTACTTGGGGCACCACCTTCTTTTGGGAGTGGAGAAGGAAAACCAATCAAAATAACACTTGCACTCACCCACTCAAGCAACACACTTTGAAAACCCCTTACTCTATATACACTTTGGACACTTGAACACCATCAACGATTATGCAACCCAATGCCGTGCATCAAATGAAATATGCAATTTGTGCAATAGCATTCACCTTCTCCCCATAAGAATACCCATAATACATCCAAACTCCTCCTCTCTCAAGCACTCATCAAAAAATCATGCGCACAAGACTTGCCTCTCAAACACACAAGAGAATCACTTACATCAAACTAACACACTTTGCATAGAGAGCTCATCTCCATCTATGCAATGTCGTGACACAAATAAAAAATCACCATGAGAGGTAGCCACATGCATATGTAATGAAGCAAAGAGAGAGTTGGAGTGAGAAATTTCTTTAGACCAATTGAATAAGTGTGGAGAAAACAAACCAATGGTAAATTGAGAATAGAACACTCACTTGATTTCTCGCACACCTTTTAAGGGGAGGACAGACGCTGGCTAACCATCACGAATTGCGACACTTGAAAGTTTTGAAGATGATTTAATGATCATTACATAACCATGACAGAGATCATGATGTATTTACAAGTTATTGAGGTGCTACAAATGATTTATTGGGTTGATGGAGTAAGAGATTGTAGAATAGAAAGAGTGGAGGATAGAGTTGCACTTCCTCCAAAGAGGAGGGTTAGGAGGGAGGATGTGAAAGAGGGAGAGTTGGGGGTTTTCTCTACTATTGATCAAGAAACAACATGAAGTTGAAAAATAGGTGTGTGTCCTTGAGTCTCTCCAAGGGGGGCTA
>NW_028221440.1:355584-397837 GCF_014529385.1 Adiantum capillus-veneris
AGATTTAAATTCGGACAAAAACTGACCCGCTAGTCCTTCCGGAAGATTCAATGTAAATTAAATTATTAAGAAAAGTTGAAGGGTTGTAGTAATCATTTAATCATAGACTTTATTAAAGGTCTCCCAGATATTTACAAGATATTTACCAATTAAGCAAAAAGAGGTCAAAAAATAGCAGAATTGATATTTTAAAAGCTGGCGGGTAATGGGAGGGTCATCAATGACCTTCCAGGGACTCATTTAGCAGCAAGGGGCGCCATCTAGAGCTGTAGGGCTGCTTGAGCTGCAAGCAACTGCTTTTTCCAGCCTAGGAGAGCTTATGAATGCCAGAAAACTATAAATAGGACCCCTTGCTTCACAATTTAGGACAGACTCGGAGTTACGCAGAAATAACTAGAGATCAAGCTCTGGTTGATTAAATTAAACAATAATTAGCCCAATCCTTCTTAATTAGCAAAGCTAGATTAGCTTATTTTCTTAATAAATTAAAGATTAATTCTATGTATACTCAAAAATCCTCTCTTAATTAAATATTCTCTGCTAATTCTTTTAATTAAGCTTAAGGATATTAAGCTAATCAAGTATTATATCATAGTAGGATTGAAATTAACCATATTAACCATAAATTAATGGAAAATATATTAATTAAGTTTAGATTAAGTTGAGATAATTATCAGAGCTGCATTAGACTGTCATTAAGCATTAAGCTAGAAAAATTATCGTATAATTTTTTTGAGTAATTTTCATAATTAATTAAGCAGAATTACACCGTTCTTTAGAGAAAAATAAAGGGGAAATTAATCAAATTAATTCCAAATGCTTAAATTTATTTATCAAAGGTTAATTACATCTTAGGAAATCCATGATAATTATGTTAACCTCAAATAATTAATTTACCTAATTATTTTAGCAGAATTAGTCTATTTGTAGGACAAATTAAAAGAGGAAAATTAGCAACTTGATTCAAAATGATTTGAGTTATTTATCAGAGGTTAATTACATGTTAGGAAACCCATGATAATTATGTTAATCTTAGATAATTAATTTACTTAATTATTTTAGCAGAATTACTCTATTTTTTGGACAAATTAAAAAAGGAAAATTATCAAATTGATTCAAAATTCTAAGTTATTTATTACACGTTAAGTACATGTTAAGAAACCCGTGATAATTATGTTAATCTTAGATAATTAATTTACCTAATTATCTTTACAAAATTACTCTATTTTTAGGACAAATTAAATAGGAGAAACTAGCAAATTGATTCAAAATGCTTTGAGTTATTTATTAGAAGTTAATTACATGCTAACGAACCCATGATAATTATGTTAATCTCAGATAATTACCTTACCTAGTTATTTTAGCAGAATTACAATGTTTTTAGGACAAATTAAAAGGGGAAAATTAACAAATCGATTCAAAATTCTTTGAGTTATTTATTAAAGCTTAATTACATATTAGGTAACCTATGATAATTATGTTTAACCTCAGATATTAATTTACCCAATTATCTTAGCAGAATTACTCTATTTTTATGACAAATTAAAAGGGGGTAATTAGCAAATCGATTCAAAATGCTATGAGTTATTTATGAGAGGATAATTACATGTTAGGGAACCCGTAATATCAACTAATTAACTTACCTAATTATTTTAGCAAAATTACTCTGTTTTTAGAACAAATTAAAAGGAGAAAATTAGCAAATTGATTCAAAATGCTTTGAGTTATTTATTAGAGGTTAATTACATGTTAGAGAACCATGATAATTATTTTAATTTCAGATAATAAATTTACCTAATTATTTTAGTAGAATTACTCTATTTTTAGGACAAATTAAAAGGGGGAAATTAGCAAATTGATTCAAAATTCTTTGAGTTATTTATCAGAGGTTAACTACATATTAGGGAACTCGTTATAATTATGTTAACCTCAAATAATTAGTTTACCTAATTATCTCAGTAAAATTATACTATTTTTAGAGAAAAATAAAAGGAAAAAAATAGTAAATTCATCCAGAAACGTTTTATATAAATATCAAAGGTAGAACACATCTTGAGAAATTCGAGATAAATACTCCAACCTCAAATAAATAGTTTAAATACTTATCTTCATTAAAAGTAACTGATTTTGCGTATAAAACAGAGAAAGGAAATTAGTAAATGAATTTATCTAATTACCAAATAAATACTTGAGGTTCAAAATCACTATTGAAGGTTAGGAAAATTACCTCAGCATAAATGGTTAGTATAACAAATTAGTATCAGCAAAATTTTGCCTAAATTAGACCATAAGTATAGGAGGGAAAGGTTATAAATCAAATTTATGAAAATTTCTAAAGACAGAACATATAAAATTAAAATTTAGGGTGAGTAATCCATTAGCAGATATGAATTATAATTTACTAATGTTAAATATAAAATATTTATGGAATATAGATTAAGGAGAAACCCAGTTAAATAGCTTCCCAAATTAAATGGTAATATGGAAAAATTACTAATAGTACCAGAAAGTTGCATGAGAAATATTTCATCCAATTACTATCAAAGATACCTACTTACTCCAAAAATCCTTATGTTTGGGTAAAAAGGAAGAATATATTTATTCAATTAAACCTTTTTTAAGGATAAAAAGTTAAAAAAAAAAAAAGGAGGAGAAAAAAATAATATAATACTCTTCCTTTTTTTCCCAAACATAAGGATTTTTGGAGTAAGTAGGTATCTTTGATAGTTAATTGGATGAAATATTTCTCATGTAACTTTCTGGTACTATTAGTAATTTTTCATGTAGTATAATTTTATTTGGGAAGCTATTTAAGGGGTTTCTCCTTATCTATTTCAAAATATTTTATATTTAACATTAGTAAATTATAATTCATATCTGCTAATGGATTACTCACCCTAAATTTTATATTTTATGTTCTGTCTTTAGAAATTTTCATAAATTTGATTTATAACCTTTCCCTCCTATACTTATGGTCTAATTTAGCAAAATTTTGATGATACTATTTGTTATACTAACCATTTATGCTGAGGTAATTTTCCTAACCTTCAATAGTGATTTTGAACCTCAAGTATTTATTTGGTAATTAGATAAATTCATTTACTAATTTCCTTTCTCTGTTTTATACGCAAAATCAGTTACTTTTAATGAAGATAAGTATTTAAACTATTTATTTGAGGTTGGAGTATTTATCTCGAATTTCTCAAGATGTGTCTACCTTTGATATTTATATAAAACGTTTCTGGATGAATTTACTATTTTTTTCCTTTTATTTTTCTCTAAAAATAGTATAATTTTACTGAGATATTAGGTAAACTAATTATTTGAGGTTAACATAATTATAACGAGTTCCCTAATATGTAGTTAACCTCTGATAAATAACTCAAAGAATTTTGAATCAATTTGCTAATTTCCCCCTTTTATTTGTCCTAAAAATAGAGTAATTCTACTAAAATAATTAGGTAAATTTATTATCTGAAATTAAAATAATTATCATGGTTCTCTAACATGTAATTAACCTCTAATAAATAACTCAAAGCATTTTGAATCAATTTGCTAATTTTCTCCTTTTAATTTGTTCTAAAAACAGAGTAATTTTGCTAAAATAATTAGGTAATTAATTAGTTGATTAGATATTACGGGTTCCCTAACATGTAATTATCCTCTCATAAATAACTCATAGCATTTTGAATCGATTTGCTAATTACCCCCTTTTAATTTGTCATAAAAATAGAGTAATTCTGCTAAGATAATTGGGTAAATTAATATCTGAGGTTAAACATAATTATCATAGGTTACCTAATATGTAATTAAGCTTTAATAAATAACTCAAAGAATTTTGAATCGATTTGTTAATTTTCCCCTTTTAATTTGTCCTAAAAACATTGTAATTCTGCTAAAATAACTAGGTAAGGTAATTATCTGAGATTAACATAATTATCATGGGTTCGTTAGCATGTAATTAACTTCTAATAAATAACTCAAAGCATTTTGAATCAATTTGCTAGTTTCTCCTATTTAATTTGTCCTAAAAATAGAGTAATTTTGTAAAGATAATTAGGTAAATTAATTATCTAAGATTAACATAATTATCACGGGTTTCTTAACATGTACTTAACGTGTAATAAATAACTTAGAATTTTGAATCAATTTGATAATTTTCCTTTTTAATTTGTCCAAAAAATAGAGTAATTCTGCTAAAATAATTAAGTAAATTAATTATCTAAGATTAACATAATTATCATGGGTTTCCTAACATGTAATTAACCTCTGATAAATAACTCAAATCATTTTGAATCAAGTTGCTAATTTTCCTCTTTTAATTTGTCCTACAAATAGACTAATTCTGCTAAAATAATTAGGTAAATTAATTATTGAGGTTAACATAATTATCATGGATTTCCTAAGATGTAATTAACCTTTGATAAATAAATTTAAGCATTTGGAATTAATTTGATTAATTTCCCCTTTATTTTTCTCTAAAGAACGGTGTAATTCTGCTTAATTAATTATGAAAATTACTCAAAAAAATTATACGATAATTTTTCTAGCTTAATGCTTAATGACAGTCTAATGCAGCTCTGATAATTATCTCAACTTAATCTAAACTTAATTAATATATTTTCCATTAATTTATGGTTAATATGGTTAATTTCAATCCTACTATGATATAATACTTGATTAGCTTAATATCCTTAAGCTTAATTAAAAGAATTAGCAGAGAATATTTAATTAAGAGAGGATTTTTGAGTATACATAGAATTAATCTTTAATTTATTAAGAAAAAAAGCTAATCTAGCTTTGCTAATTAAGAAGGATTGGGCTAATTATTGTTTAATTTAATCAACCAGAGCTTGATCTCTAGTTATTTCTGCGTAACTCCGAGTCTGTCCTAAATTGTGAAGCAAGGGGTCCTATTTATAGTTTTTCTGGCATTCATAAGCTCTCCTAGGCTGGAAAAAGCAGTTGCTTGCAGCTCAAGCAGCCCTACAGCTCTAGATGGCGCCCCTTGCTGCTAAATGAGTCCCTGGAAGGTCATTGATGACCCTCCCATTACCCGCCAGCTTTTAAAATATCAATTCTGCTATTTTTTGACCTCTTTTTGCTTAATTGGTAAATATCTTGTAAATATCTGGAGAGACCTTTAATAAAGTCTATGATTAAATGATTACTACAACCCTTCAACTTTTCTTAATAATTTAATTTACATTGAATCTTCCGGAAGGACTAGCGGGTCATTTTTGTCCGAATTTAAATCTGAAAATTTCTAGCCCGGGTTTGTTGTGCTTAAGATTCCAAAAATACCAATATTTGCCATGGTCGGACAATTCTACATTGCTTTTTCAATAATCATATCAATTTGATTACGGTTTATACAATCTTTAAGGTTTTAGAAACTGGAACCTTATATATGCAACAGATTGTATGCTGCTTGTTGTCTGACGATGTGTGATAGGCTGTCTTCATGATTTTGTAGTAGTTAAGTACTACCTCGAGAAGGATTTTCATGAAATTGTTCGGTGGGTGGACAGATCCAGAGGGTCAAATGGTCGGATGTTGAATAAAAATTTTACGTTAAATGCTAGGACTATGCGGGATAAAAATGGGTAAGCGGGAACGAGCGAAACCAGGTAGGATTACAAGATCCCTCTTCTTAGGGGAAAACGATAACTGCCGCACCTGCTTATTAGGAAAAAGGGGTTATCGCCATGAACCAAGGGAGAACAAAAAAGCAAGAGTCGATACTCAAGTTAAAGATCAAGAGAATCAAGACTAAGGACCACGATTCAGGTGTGGGTGACTGAAAGATGCCAAGGATAGATTAAATTATGATAAGCGAATAGAGTTGTCAAACTGATGGGATTTACCCCCTTGGGTGGCATTCGAGATAGGCCAGAATCCTGTCTGGGTGTTGGTCCCAAGTGGGAGAGATAACTGCAGATAGATCTACGTCATTCCCTGGAGCAGTCTGGAAGACTGAGGGAGGTGAGTAGGGTCGACCTCACAAAAAGAGAAAGTTTGTGGTTGGTTTTTTTATTCTTTAAGGTCTCAAGAAACCATATATATTCAAAAAAGACTAGGTGTGAGCAAGAAAATCCCATTGGAATACCAAGGCTTGGTTATAGCAACGACTGCCAAAGCGTACTGAACAATTATCCAAAAGCCATGAGATGGCATCAAAAATATTATTCTCGTCAAAGTCAAAAGTATGTGACGAGATTTTTAATCCATCTATGTTTATTAACAAGAGAAATGTGGGAGAGTCCTCTTAGCCGAGCATGGCTAAATAACACCATATGAGTGAATTTGGGAATTTCCCAATTCTCACGTTTAATAAGAGCTTAAGATTTGACCACATGGTCAAATCTTAGCCAAAATTTTGAAAGCATAACTTGGAAGATCTTTTCAAATACTATCTTGTGGAAGGATTTGGTTTAAAAAACAATTTGAGATTTGTCCATGTTGGACAAATCTTCAAGACATTGGTGATTCCCAAATTAGTTACAAAGTATCAAATTCTCAGATATGGTGTTAAATGCAATCTTAGCATTTTTTCTTAATCCACTTTTCAGTCCTAGATGAAAGATCTGACTAGGAGGTTGAGAGTCACATTTGTAAAGCTTTTAACAAGCCAAAATGGATTGTACTGGATTTTGAGAAAATTTAAACATATCTTTTCTTTGACACACAGACTGGTTCAAACATGGTTAATATAAGGTCAAGGCATAAAGTAATGTATTTAGTAAAATTAGTAAAGATCCCATTCAAGGCATCAACAAAACTTGTGTTTGTGATGTTTATAGGTAGGAAATAACATAGATAATTTGACTGTCTCTAGAGAATATCCAAGATTACTACAGTGTTTTGAAATAATATAGGTAACTTCATTAGGAGATTAGTTAAGTAAAGAAAACTCACCCCTTGTTACTCATAAGTGAGCAACTTTCCATGTGAGGTTTTTGCACACAAGAGTAGCAAAATTGGCAGCCTTGTTAAGACAAACAATAAACCAATTATGTGCGAGTTTTTGAGATTTTAAGATAAGGTCATGTGTGATTCAAGTGCTACCTGCAGATAACCATTTATGTGGTGAAAGAGTCACCTTTTGAAAAAAACATTGTTGAACCAATTTGGTTAAGTCTAGTAGGATTGGATTCTCTAGTCCAGTAGGACTGTCTTCTCCAGTCGGAGAGTATTGACTTGCTCAATCAAACAACTAAGTAAAGCTGAAGGGCAAGGTATGGGTTTTTTTGGAAAGTTGGAATGTGGTTTAGTCCTTTACTAATGATCTCTTGGATTGTAGGGTCATTAATTACTTTAAGATCACAAAAAGCAGACATGCCTGCTTAAATCACCAAAGTCTTTACAAAAATCATCAATTTTTTCACAAGAACAATCAAGGATAGTATTGTGGCATAAAAATTCATTGCTATAGACTAAACTTTTAATAGGTTGATGATATGTCCAGCCAATTAGGACCTTATTCGACATATTGTGGTTATTAAAATAATATTAAAACACTCACAAAAAATGGACTTGGATGAAAACCAATCCAAGAGTTCATTTTGGTACAAATAGTGTATAAAAGCTGCTTCTTGCCACAAGGGCAAAAAATCCAAGAGTTTATTCCTGTACAAACAATGTATATAAATACTATTTTCCATAGAAGTATTTTTTGAAAGCTGCTTCCTACCACAAGGGCCGAAAATCACCTGCATGGTAACAAGGTTACATATCAAGAGGTGTCAAATGGGTGTGTTTCTTCCTCTCCCTCTAGCGAAGCTACGAGATTCTCCCTTATTGAAGTTGGAAGAAGTGCTAGGTGTTAGAAAAGATGCGAAAGAGCTTTTGGGGTGTGGTTAAAGAGCTAGGTCTTTTAAGTGAGGGAGAATCATCATCTTCAATGAAAGGCTTGAGTAATCCAGTAATAATTTAACCCCCTTGTAGTTGGCATATGTAGTGAGATAAGTGTCAAGCTCTTGTGATTTGAGTTTCATGTGTGCAAGAATGGTGGGTGTGTAGATGTGGTCAAAGGATGCACATTTTTTTTCCAAAAGGTCATGGAAATATTTATGATTTTTGGTCCTCCATAACTCCTACATATTATCTCCAATTTGAGCGGAAAGTATAGATCTATAATCTACACATTGAGCTCTTTCTATAGATATGCTACTTGATATGGTTTTGCCCACTAGATTTCAAAAAACAATTTTGGGTGGGGGGGGGATTTGAATTCAAATAAACTAGCCGTTTTGCTTGTTTGAATTTAAAAGCCATCCTTTGATTGATTTCTTAATACTAGAGGTTTGAATTTCTTAAACTTCCAAATAAAGTGGCCCTCCTAGACCCCATTCTCTTCCTAATGGCTGAAGAAAACATTGAAAAAGGTCTAGAAGATTGAAATGAGAGTGAGGAGGGATCAAAGACAAATAAATGTGATGTGTCCTCTCACTACAAAAAGTAATCAATTTAGGATTGAAAGATCATACTTCAACAATGAGTCCACAACCTAGGCGAGAACTTAAGGAACAGGGGGCTTCCTATGATAGATATAAAAAAGCCAAGCGCATCGACTTAGTTAAACCTCGGATGGAAGAAAAGCCAACATATATTTCCATTGGACTCAATGAGGAGGAGGAACAACTATTGATTTCTACTCTCAAACAATATAGAGATGTGCTTTTGTGGTCATACAAAGACCTTAAGGGAGTATATCTGGGAATATACCAACATACCATACCCCTTAAGAGTGATGCAAAGCCTTGTAGACAATGTACCTATGCATACAATGAAATGTTTGTCAAAAAGACCAAAGAGAAGATAGACAAGCTTAAGGAAGTAGAGTCTATCTATGAGGTAGAACACACACATTGGGTGTCATCAATTGTGGTAGTGTTAAAGAAAAATGGAAAATTGCAAGTTTGTGTAAATCTCAAACAGGTATACGCTACTCCCATTCAAGACAACTATTCCCTACCAATTATTGTTCATGTGATTGAGAGACTTGTAGGCAAGGAAACTTATAACTTTTTGGATGGATTTTCAAGATACAACCAGCTTCCTATAAAGCTAGAGGAACAACATAAGATAGCTTTTGTCACCAAATGGGGCATATTCACGTATCAAGTGATGCCATTTGGCTTGACCGATGCACCTGCCACATTCCAATTTCTCATGAGACATGCATTCAAAGCCCGGGGATTCACTCTATATACAAAACAGGACGCCACCTGCGAGCGGACAAATTTGATAAAACCCCTATATACGACTCATAGTAGGGACTATAACCCCCTTTTATACGCTTATACGACAATCAATGAAGAAAAATATCATACCCCTATATTACATATAAAATTTATGTCTCACATGGTCTAACTGAGTAAAATTAGTCAAAGAGTGTGTAGCATAGTGAGTGGCAATGTACTAAAGAACCACTTCTATTGATAACTAGATGTACCCTCAATGTGTCTTAGTTTGAGTTTCAAACTATGTGACGGATCAGCTGCACTCTGGCTACTTGTCCAATTTTGACCCATCCAAAGCTAGTGTAAATCAGCCCTTGACCTTCTCCAAATCAGCCCTTATCTACGACCAGCCTGATGCAAAATTTGATGCGTGACCTGATAAAAAACTTTCCCAAAATTCATCTGAGTTCTAGTGCATGACGATGACCAATCATTACAAGTAATCAACCCGAGTCAATTTCCCCCTCCCCCCCCCAAATAAATATGATACCCCCTCCCTTATTTTTAAGCTTGGGAGATAAATTATTGGGGGCCTGCACCTAACTTATACGCTTATGTAACTTGTAAAAAAAAAACCCCTCCCTTGCACTTACGTGGTGCGGTAAGTTTTCCATGGTGAATCCCCCAGGATTCAAAGAGTACCCACGGACAACTTATGGGTACATTCTCTCACAAGAAATGAGCACATCAAGCTTTTGAAGAAGATCTTTGAGAAGTGCAGAATCTATCATATCGGCTTGATTCCAGAGAAATGTGTTTTTCATGGTAAGACAAGGAAAAACTCTTATATTTTGTCCAAGAATGGCATTTTTGTTGATCTTCAAAAGAAACAAGTAATTGTTCTCTACCAAGATCAACAAAAATTGGAAGGTAGAAGCCTTGAAGGGCCATTTTGGTCACTGTAAAAGATTTATCTATATGTACACAATCATTGTTAAACCTCTCTATGCTCTCATCACAAAATTTGAGAATGTGAAGAAGTATTCCATCAGTTGAAACATGGATTGATTTTTGCTCCAATTTTGAAAGTTCTTGATTGGATGAAGATTTTTCATATCCACATCGATGTGTTAGCATATGCTATCAAATCCATATTAGCAAGTCATGGAGAAAACAACGTGGATTTTCCCATATATTTCTCCATCAATAGCTTAATAGTACAGAAAAGAATAATATGAACATGGGAAGAGAAGGGCTAGGGATGATTTATGTTGTAAAGAAGTTTAGGCACTACCGTCTCATGAACAAGTTTGTGTTCTTTGTGGATCATCAATCACTATTATACTTGGTGAACAAGCCTTGCAATATAGAACGTACCGTTTGATGATCTATTATATTGCTTGAGTTTGATTTCTTCATAGTAGTAAGAAAAGGGACTACACATCAAAGAGGTAACCATTTTTCTAGATTTACTCATGGAAAAGTGCCTAAGGGAGTTGATAATGACTTGCCAAATTCTTACCTATTCAATATTGAAATGTGCCAAGGTGGAGCAAACATATTGTACCATGATTCACTATAGATTAAAAGGCAACCATCAATCACTGAGGAGATATGAAGACTACTCCTAATAGATGGAAGGATATACAAGCAAGAGAATGGTGGTATATTAAGGCTATGAATAGAGCCAACTAGGAAAATTGTGTACTTGAGCCAAGCTCATGTGCAAACCATTGGAAATTCATAGTAAAAAATCACAAACATTTTAGAGATTGATGCGACTTGGTGTGTAATGGACTAGGATGCAGAGAAGTGTTCATGACTACATCAGAACATGTGACATTTGTCCAATTCAAGAAGCTATAGAACATGCAACATTGTCTAGAGTAGCAGTTGCACCTAAGTGGAGCTCATACATTATGGATTACCTAACCTAGGGAATCTTACAAGCACGGTGGAGTAAATGAAGAATGAAATACATTCAAATCAAAGAAAAAATCTATGTGTTGATTAAGGATCACCTCTACAAAAGAGGAAAGGACAATCAATTGCAAATGTGTGCCATGAAACATAAATACATTTTGATTCTTGACCAAGGACAAGTAGGCATACATTTTTTTGTAGATAAAACCACAAAAGACACTCTTGTTGTGGGAATTTGGTGGCCGACCTTGTTTATGGATACATAAGTGTATGACACATAATGAATGTGAAAAAAAAATCACCTATGTGGCAAGACAAAATGCCTTTACAAACTACAATGGAGGCAAGAGGTTTTTCCAAGTGGGGCATAGACTTTCTCGGACCTATAGCACCGCTCGCATACCATACACGTACTTAATATATCATTGTGGCCATAGACTATATAACCAAATGGGTTGAAGCCAAACCAACACACAAAAATGATGCAAAAATGACAAGTAATTCTTGTATGAAAATGTCTATGCCCAAAACATGCATGCCAAAGTTTTGCATCAAAAATAGCCTTAAAATCCACAACTGCATTTGCAAATTTTTGCCCACACTTGTCATATGAAGTGAGCTTATACAACCCACGACATAAAATGCCAGATGCAACAATTTCATCACCAAAACTGAGATCATGTATTGTACATCTGTCATCCATAAATTCGGCTACAAGACCAAGTCTAGCAAGTGTAGATATAGATAAAAGATTCTTCTTGATCCCAGGTACATACAATGCATCAACAAGTATGAAAGAACTGCCATTTGTAGCAATAAGCACAATCTTTCCAACTCCCTCGACCAGGTAAGAGGCATTGTTGGCACAAGTGACGAAATTCCCATGAGGGATATCTTTGAGAGAGGTAAGCAACTCACGATGAGAGGTAATGTGCTTTGTAGCACCACTATCAAAGTATCACACGAGCATATGTAGCACTTGACAAACATGCATCATGGACATCAAGATCATAAGTGCACTCTGCACTAAAATCCCATTCTGGCATCAACATCAATATCACAGTGTCCTTTCTCAAAAGACTCAACAATAGCTTCATTTGTAGTGGAACCAACATTGGTAGTGCGAAAGCAGCCTCTTTCTTCTTAGCCTCTTTGGCCTTCAACTTAGGACACTGCTTGATCAAAGGATCATTAGCTTTACAATAATGGTAACACATCTTGTTTTTGCTCTTATCACCAAAATTCCCATATGAATTCAGCGAGTAGAAGCATTAGAAACAGGTGATTTACCACTTGCAGAAGAACCATGAGAAGTGGCTTGCATAAAGACCAGCCAGAATATCCCAAGCGTGTTTTGAAAATTTTGATGAACAAATGTAGGGAGTAATAGGGTGCTTTTATAAACAACACAATCAATGCATGAGGCTGCACATTTTTTACATCCCAACATGAGCTTGCTCAGCCATAGGAAAAACAACTCTAACAACATCAATCCTTGCAGCAAGACTTGCAACATCCTCAACATTGCATGTATCCTGAGAACCAAGACCGTACATCAATGCCCTGCACAATGTTACAAACTCCCTTTGACCACAAGGACATGTTGCATCATGTAAGCCCACATAGGGTTTAAATTGTCCCCATCCAATCTGTCTCAGTAGCAAACATCTTGAGCACATTTGTATTTCTGTCAGCCATGGTAAATGTTGCACCTGATGTGAAAACTGCCCAAAAAGAGGAGAAAGAAAGTGGGAACAACACGTGCTATGTAGCACTAATTGTAGAAGATTGTAAGGAACATGTTATGTAGAAAACAGCACTGACAAAATTTTTGCACAAATTGGCAAAATAGACTGTGTAGTCATTTTTTGTGAGGGCCATACCCAGACTCGACCCCTCACCTCCCTTAGTTCTCCAGACCGTTCCAGGGAATGACGTAGATCTATTTGGAGGTATCCCTCCCACTTGGGACCGACGCTCAGACAGGACTCCGGTCTATCTCGAATGCCAACCCAAGGGGTACATCCCTTCATTCAACGATTCTATCCGCTTTTCATATATGAATCTGTCCTTGACAGCTCTTCGCACCCAAAATCGTGGTCCTTAGTCTTGATTCTCTTTATCTTTAACTTGAGGATCTGCTATTGCTTTCTTATTCTCCCTTGGTTCATGGCAATAACCCCTTTTTCCTGACAGGCAGGCACGGCAGTTATCACTTTTCCCTAAGAAGAGGGATCTTGCAATCCTACCTGGTCTCGCTCATCCCAGATTACCCATTTTTATCCCACGTAGTCCTAGCGTTTAACATAAAAATTTTAAATCAACATCCGGCCATCTGACCCTCTGGATCCGCCCACCCACCGAACCATTTCATGAGAATTCCTTCCCGAGGTAGTACTTAACTACTACAAAATCAGGAAGACAAGAGTCTATCTGACATCATCAAACAACAAGCAGCATGCAATCTGTTGCATACCCTCGTTCAGGGAAATTCATCTGGTTGTTCCCACTAGATATTCGTTTAGAAACTTTTAATTCATTTCCTTTCCTTTATCTGCTATAATTAGCTTGTAACTATAGTTTCCTAACTAATCATGCAACACATTTAGTTTCAACCAATTCATCTTGCCTCCCCATTCAGGCCAAGATAATCGGTTACAAGCCATCAAAATGACAGCACCTTCACAATATTCCCAAAATTAAGTATTTGGGAAAGGCTCATCAAGTAATTTAATCATTCCTTCCTAAGCATTTTATTTCGAGAGGTATAGCACCATCTGATGACAGATACACAGGATAGCCCCTATATTCCTAGCCTTTCCAGTTCCTTTTTAAGAAACCAAGTCAAACAAATTTCCTTAATTAAATTCACATCATCCTCCCTGAGTATAACCTTCTCATCCAACTATTGGCATCAGGCCATACCCGGATTATGGCCGATTTCCAATAAGATACCGCGGGTACTTCACCCGGCCAGGCAAAAATAAAACAAACCCAGTCATCCCTTATCCCTCAGGCATGAATGACCTAGGTATAACAACTTTGCCTGTTACGCTGCCCTAGCCAAAAAGGAAAATCTCCGTCAAGTTCCCCAAGAGAATTCTCTCAATGGGCTGGCCTTTCAATCAAATTGACCCCAAGATGGCATTTGATGGTTAATGTCTCTTCGAAAATGCCAACTTTTTAAGTTCAATCCCCGTTTTGTACAATTCCTAGGTTTTGCAATCCTTTGCCATCCATGGGGCATCTCCATGGAAGCTTGTAGTGTTTTCGGTTCAAAACAACACGGAGATCAATTCCGCGAAGTTATCCCCTATCTCCCCCATCTCGTATTTTCAAACAAACTTGAAATTGACAATTTTAGAAATACTCTTCAATACCAAAAATTGAACTACTTCTAACGAGCTTAGACAACTACTCTTTTCTTTGGTGCCTAGCTTTCCATTTAAGAAGCTCTATAATTTATGAGTTTTCGAGCTTTCCATTAAAGCTTAAACCTAAAATACAAGGTACGCATTAAAGCTTACACCTAAGTGCAAAGTTACCATTAATACTTAGATTAAGAGTGCAAATCTACCTTTGAAACTTAACTTAATGATGCATAGATACTCTTAGCACTTAACCCTAATTGCGAAGTTTCCATTAAAGCTTAAACCTAAAATACAAGGTAGTCACTAAAGCTTACACCTAAGTGCAAAGTTACAATTAGAGCTTAGCTTATGAGAGTAAATTTACCTTTGAAGCTTAATTTTATGATGCATAGATACTCTTATCACTTGACCCTAATTGCAAGGTTTCCATTAAAGCTTAAACCTAGAAATACAAGGTAGTCACTAAAGCTTACACCTAAGTGCAAAGTTACCATTAAATCTTAGCTTGCGAGAGTAAATCTACCTTTGAAGCTTAACTTTATGATGCATAGATACTCTTATCACTTGACCCTAATTGCAAGGTTTCCATTAAAGCTTAAACCTAAAAATGCAATGTAGTCACTAAAGATTACATCTAAGTGCAAAGTTACCGTTAAAGCTTAGCTTATGAGTACAAATCTATCTTTTAAGCTTAAGTTAATGATGCATAGATACTCTTATCACTTAACCCTAATTGCGAGATTTCCATTAAAGCTTAAACCTAAAAATGCAAGGTAGTCACTAAAGCTTACATCTAAGTGCAAAGTTACCATTAAAGCTTAGCTTACGAGTGCAAATCTACCTTTGAAGCTTAACTTAATGATGCATAACTACCATTAATACTTAACCCTAATTCCAAGTTTACCATTAAAGCTTAAACCTAAAATGATGCACATAAACCTTCCTAGTATTAAAACACATGGATTAATTAATCCTACTAGAAATGAAGATTACCTCCTCTAAACAAGAGGAAAGTGGAGTTGAAGTCCTTCTTGAAGAGATGTGAGGCTCAAGGAGGAAGGAAAGGGATTTAGGATGAAGAGGAAGGAGAGAGGAGCTTCTTCACAAAACCCTCAAGGGTTTGGCCTTCAAGAGAGGGAGAGAGCAAGAGCAAGGTTTGACGAAAACCTTGATTTACTTAAGCATAATCTTGAGCATGGAAAGTATGCAAGTAGCTTAGCAATAATGTGTCTAGAATTACAAAGGAGAGGGGGTGCTTATATAGGAAATGGTGGGTATTCTTTTCTCAATTCCTATTGGACCCAATTCTCTTCTCAATTCCTATTGGACCCCAATTCTCTTCTCAATTGCTATTGGACCCCAATTCTCTTCTTAATTCCTATTGGACCACAATTTTCTTCTTAGTTCTTATCTCTTAACTTTATCTTTCAATCAAGTTAGTCCCTTTTTCTCTCAGTTCCCGATCTAGATCAGTTCTCACACAGCTTTTGACGAAGAAGTATAAAAATAATCTTAATCTTTTTGGAAAAATATAGGGATGACGTAATTTCTTATCCAAAATATCCTTGTCTTTTCATTTTGGAGTAAAGTCTCGTTGTTCGCATGACGTCTTTGTCGGTCTTGCTTTTTCCAAATTATTTTCTAGGGTGAATTTTTTTTGAATGGCTCTAGGGTTTAGGGAGGGACCTTACATTTTTGTAGTGGAAATGGAAGTCGAAATGAGATCGAATAAAAAATATGAGTAGACAAGCTCTACGAGCTTACCCAAAAAATTTGTCAACCTACAAACACTCGCCAAAGCTCATAGAAATTGAAGAAAGTGAGCAGGCAGGTGCTAGAGCTACTGACGACTAAGCCCAAGAGGATGCAACCTGATCTGATACCAATTGTTGGAATTAGGGTTGCAGGAAAACACACACGGCTTGGAGAAGATGAAGGAATCTCAAGGCACACAACCGAGAGTGTTTTACTTAGAGTGCAACGGAAAGATAGATAGACCTAGAATGATGGATGTATATACAATGCACGGGGGAAAAACCTGCTAGTGAGGGGAAAAATGCCCCGGTGGTCCTAAGTGTGTTCACACACATCACTACCATATGTATATGGTAACAGTAAACTTATCCTGATAACTTGCAACAACACTTTCTCTTATCAAAGAAATTCAAACAAAGCCAATGTGACTTCGAGGTATGGATGTATGAATCCATATATAGCTAGCAAATGGATCGACAGAGTGAGCACGTGTAGACACTAGATCTTGGGCCAATGCAATGAAGTATTCTACATACTTAAAGATGTCTACAATTTTTGACAACTCAGATAGAGCTTAAAGTTGCAAACTGAGCAAGGATGGTCAGTTTAGGTCAAGTAAATGTATTAATCAATATTGACGACCATCAATGCACACATAACTTCATGTAATGGACAACCCAGATCTTAATGAAGCAATCATACTAGGTGTACCCTAGATGCGAATTTAGAAAGCAATTTCTGGATTGGCAAGAGGATACTTTAAAGTTTAATCTTAATGAAACGACTTATGTCACTTTTTTGGTACAAAATAATCATATCTAGGAGGTACAAGTTATTAATATAAAATTGCTGTTAGGAAATAAGACGTAGCTAAATAGATAATTGAGTAGATTACTTAATGGAGAGAGACAGATTTATATACATGAGATTATAGAGTAGAGAGAGAGAGAGAGAGAGAGAGAGAGAGAGAGAGAGAGAGAGAGAGAGAGAGAGAGAGAGAGAGAGAGAGAGAGTACACACGATATACGTGGTTCACCCAATGTGGGCTACGTCCACGGGAAAGCAGCCACTCAATGGCTTTAGTACTTCAAAACAAGAAGTAGTTTACAAAGGGATTATACCCTTAATGGAGCTCCCGCCTTGCTTCACTCTCACCACCTCACACTCACCTTGTTGAATCAACTTCACACTATCAAATGTGTGTAGAAATGGCCTCCTTTTATAGGCCAAAAAGGCTGCCCTCTCTTATGAGAGACAACCATGTGTAGCCGCCCTCGTGCGAATAAGTCTAAATCAGACCCTCCAATCCGCCCATGTGTGGCCGCCCTTGAGAAGACAAGTCCGCTTTTGAATTCGGCCACCGGCCACTGGCCATTGACTTCCGACCACCGGCCATCGGCCATTGACTACCGGCCATTAGCCAACCGACCGGTTGTTTTCCGACCACTTTCCGGCCACCGTCCGGCCATAATATTCCGGCGAAAAAAAGGTTTCGGGGGCCTCCGCCCCCGAGGCCTTTAAAGTTGCCCCTGATTCTTGTCCGTGAAAATTTTTGGTTTCCGGTGAGTGATTTTCCTTCACGCACGATGGCTTCTCCTCATAATGGGGGCCTTACAAATGTGCGCTTTTACCAGAGAAAATTACAAGGGTAAATCAGGCTCCATACTTAACAATTGCAACTAGTTGTAAAGCCTAAGCCCGCACGACAATACAATGGAAAATACACTAGACATGTATAGGTGAAGAAATCCATCATGACAGAAAAATCTTAGCAGATCTGGTTACCCAAGACAACAACCCTGCTAATGGTTAACAAATCACAACAAAAACAACAACTAGAAAAATATCAACAACATGGACAAGGTTATACTTGGAAGAGGCAATTCAAACAACCCACAAAACTCAAACTACGCCAATCTAAGTATTACTCGATACCAAAACAGAAACAATTGAATCAACCTCAGCCAACCAAGATAGCATGGAAATGGAGAACAAAGCAACCAACGAGACAACCAGCTCACTCATCTCAACATCCATAATACAAGTGGGAGGATTAAAATGAGGGAAATCAAGCCAACAGTACTCACTAAATCAACAATCAAGGAAAAAGCGCACCATCTTCAGATGCTATTGAGCGAACCATGTAATATAGACGGAGCCTCACCAACAAAAGCCATTGACCAATCCATTCAATACCCGCATCTTGTACAACATATTTTCACCCCATGCATCTCTTCGATTGGCATAATAAGACCACATTACACAGTCGCATAGAGATGATGTTTGTACCCATGAACCTTCGTGTCTGGGACGACTCAAAATGGGAAGGGGGAGTAACAAGAGTTGTAGCAGCCTAGTGTAAGATCATGAGATGCAAGATGAAAAGAATTTATGTGTTTAGTGTATAAAGTGTATTTTTTTGATGAAATTTTTCTCTTTAGTTGCTTTTATTGGATTTTTACATCTAATCAGGCATAACAATGAGCCATATTGTCAAATTTTTGCCAAAAACAATATCTAGAGTGAGAGTATGTATATATGAGTGTGTGGAATATTTTTGGCTAATTTTTGGCCGAATAATAATACTTTTTAGTAATTATCTTCAATTTTGAATAAATAAGGATAAAAATTTAATGAAATGATCTAGGAGAGTAGAAATCAAGTTCTAAATGCAAATGATGGAACAACAAAGCAAGAGCTTCAAGCATGTAAAGTTTGGAAGGATTTGATACACATCAAATTTTTGGGCAACTTACGATGGACCAAATTTGCGAAATCTAGGCCAATCAACAACTCAAAGTTCAAATGAGAAATCGTTGATAAAACACTTTCGGTGTGTACATAGTAGTGGGTATATTCATGGTCATGTGTACGTAAAGACGTGTTTACATGCATTTGGAAGGTCTTCTAATGTGATATTTGGTTTCAAGTATGGCAAACAATGTATATATGGCAAATAATCATGTTGCATGCAGGCAGTCGAACACATGTACATACCTCGACAGGGTATTGAAGCCTTGTATGTGGTTCTAAGTGGATTATTTTTGCTCTTGGGTATGTCTTTGATCTTTCTAGAATGTAAATAATGCAAGTAGAAAGTGTGGCACTCTCATCCTGCCTGTGAAGTTTTATACATGGTGCAGTAACTATCTATTTGCGTTGTCCAATATGCAGCAATGTGTGAACCTCCTTGGAAGTGGTCAAAAATAGAATTTGGGTATTTTGAAATGAATTCTGGGTATCAAGGACTAAAAAATTTGGTGGATTTTGGAGTCCGTTTGGTATTTCCCCCCCGAAAAATGCATGTTAGAGGGTCGAAATAGACCAAAAATGGGCCCAAAAAGGTCAAAAAGGTGTGAAATGGTGATTTTTTTTCATGTCACACATAGTTCTGTGAGTCTTCAGGCTAGGGGATTACTTTCAAAGTTCATTATTGAAACTTTGACCTCTCTGTGTGTGGGAGAAAGCACAGTCTCTACAGGTGGTCCTTTGTAGTCCTGTCTTGTTCGCGTCATGTTTTCGAGTGTGTGGAAGAGTGAATGAGAGTATCTTCTCTTCGAAGTTGGAAGAGTCTATTGAAGTTCTTAGGTTTCTATGGATGTGTGTGTGCAAGTACTTAAAGGAATAAAGTGCGGCTTTCTACAAGACTATGTGACCCTGTATCGGTGCCATTGGGGTTGAGGCTATGCCAAAGAGTCCAACAAAGTGGGGTTTGGTGAAGATTTTGTAATGGTTTAGGGGAGGCCTTTTGTGAATAGAGTTTTTTTATTTTTTGATGGTTTTTCTTGTTTATTTTGGTCATCATTGAGTGTGATTTCAAGAGTTGATCAAATCAACTCACCTTGTAGTGTCTACGGAAAGCCAAGGGCTTGTAGGTCGAGATGTTTGTGGTTTGAATTGGGCTTGGGGGGAGGATTTTGATTGTGCTTTTGAGTGGTGATGTGTGAGGTGAGAGAAACAAGTGAATTCCTTGAATGTGTTGAGGTGTCATAGTGTCTGAGTGTGCGCATGATGTCTTTTGCTCCATCATCCTTTGGCAATCCCATTGAGGAACGAGAATTTCCAATTGTGCACTCAGAATTTGGTTTTCAAGCGATGATGTTTTCACATTTTTTATGCTAAAGAGAGTTTCATGATGGTGGATGCATTCTAACCATCAATTTTCACAGTTGGCAAGGATGCAGAGGATTGGATTGCTTCATATGAGTTTGACTTGATATGTTTATGCCGTGCAGCTCCAAGTGAGGTGTAAAAACTTACAAGCATCAATTTGGTGGTCAAAGGGAATGCAAGAGAATGATTTGAGGGCTTGTCACAATATAACAAAGGGAATTGGGATAGGTTTAAGAGATTCTTTTTGAAGCGGTTCAAGAAGGTGATCCCCCAGCAAGATGCGTGGAAACTGGTCATCAATATGTCTATGCAAGAGCAAGAGTCTATCACAAAATTTTGGTCAAGATTTGATGATGCTTGGAGAGTTTTAAAGGATTCTGTTTTTCATGAGAAATCCATGTCTAAAGAGGAACTTCATTTTGGTTTTACAATAGACAAAGAATAAAAGTATTGAGGAGTTTTTTGCAGCTAGCCCTTAAGATGAAAGTGCAAGGGAAAGAGCCCAAGACCATGTGTGAAGCATTAAAGATAGGGCTAAGAAAAGAGAGAAAGTTATGTGTTGCTACAGGCAAGAAGTGCCCTTTGTCTAGACCAAGTATGGATAGCATGGATGACCTTTATGTGCATAAATTCACGATTGTAGATGCTCATGTTGGCAAGGATAACAATTTAGAGACAACTACAAATGCCCATATGCTTCAAATCAATGCAAAATGAAGTATGTAAAGTGGCCTTGGAGACCATATACATGCCTACGGTGCTAAACATCTAGGACACATTAGATAAGTGTGAAAATTTGAGCACTGGCATCGAAAGTGAAGATGATGAAAGTGAAATTGGAAGGATGATGCAGTTTCTGATGGTGACACATCTTATGCGGATGAGGATTGGTGTAGTGATGTATGTGATGATGACATAGAGTTGCAAGATCCATTGAAGGACATGGTAGCCTTGAAACAACATCAACAACATATGTTTTGGGAAGGATATTTGCAGTAACAAGACATGGATGATTGCATTGATGATGAGGTGGTGGGATATGGTCAGGGATTTTCTATACCAAGGAAAGATGATGTATAAGGGAGTGATTCCATGCTAGATGATTTGACCTTGGGTCCATGTGATTTACCAAAGCCGGGGTTGGGTCACCCTCTACTGGTTGTGATCAAAAGGTATTGGGTCATGAATGCAATAGGAATGAAGACTATGTGTGCAAAGATTTGATTCTAGTGCCATTTCCAAGGGATGTCGACGGTGATATGTACCCTACGGTCATTCAAAATAAACATATTAAGGATGCGGTAGAGAAAGAACTTAAAGTGATCTTTTGCTTGCATGGTGATCTTATGGATGAATGTCACATGCTTTGACGTATGGTTGGGCCACATCCTTTTATCTGCAAAGATCTTTATTTGGTAGCTAACGAGTCTAGTTGGGGAAAATTGGCATGATGAGGACTTGGTTATGATGTTTTGGGTGGCTTTTTATGCATGTTTCTAGCTTTTTAAGTGGCAGAATGCTTTATGTGGAAGAAGATGCAGCTAGTGATAGTGTTTTTGAGGTGCTTTTCCAATTTTGGAATGGAGATGTTTGTGGTTGGAGTGATGGTCTCTTATGCACAGAGAATGAAGAGCAATTGATGCATCAAGAAGATGATGTGAATTTTATGATTATACATCAAATGAGCTCTAGTCATGAGATGCATTTTAAAATAGTTACTTGTTTGGCTGGTTGGAAGGACCTATGGTATAAAAAGATATGTACCAACCATGTAGAAGATACGTATCATGCTTGGGATCCAGGTGGGTGGTGGCATTTGATGTGGGTGGCCTACTTGAGCATGTAGTTTATTATATTTGAATAAAAAAGTTTCCATATGACCCAAGAGGAACTTTAGGGTCACTTTTGAGGTTTTATGTCACTGTTTCATGCGAGTGTTGAGCATAAATACTCAACTTGGGTTGGTCATGATGATAAATCACTTTTGGAATGTACATGGTAGTGGGTATGTAACATTTAATGGCCTAGTAACTTGTGTGTAGTAGAAAATAGCATAGACATAGTGAGCATTTCATTAGAATAGATTCCTAATGAGCATAGCAAGAGTGCTTCGATGGAGAGAGCAACAAAAAGCATAACACCTAGCTAGATAGGCATGAACAATACTTCAAAAGAGAGAGAAATTAAGCTATTGACAATAGCTGAGGACCAGATTTACATGGAGCCAGTCCCCCCTCCAAAAGGCTTTGTATTATAGGTTTCCCCCATCAAGGGAGACATTTTACAGTACAATAATTTGTGTTCCTTCAATAACTTGATGGTGCAATGAAGATGGAAGCCTAAAGCACCATGCACACACTTATAAAAAAACAACATCAATTCCCTCACGGTCTCAAACCCAAGACCTCACACACCTTCAAAGATGGTGAGAGCTAGCGGGGTATGAAAGTAGATTGAGAGGAAGAAGAAGTAGTCTTACAAGAAAGAAGTATATCTCCTCACCTAATCACTCATAATAGCTTATCATGGCTTAGGAATTAGCATGGTAGAGGAGATGAGTATGCATTGGAGCTTGGCTCTTGGTTAGATTTGCATCACAAAGCCAAGAGTTGTTGGTGTAGGCCTCCCTTCTCACAAGCTTGGAGTAGGTGATGAGCTTTCCATTAAAGCTTGAGAAGGAGAGAGAGTCTTCTTTTCTTCACACATGAGATAGTGTAAGTGTGTGTGTGTGTGTGTGTGATAATGCTTTGACAAAATCAGCCCCCTCTCTCTTTCTCTCTCTCTTGGTCGACCCCTCATGCTTTTTACTCATGCTGACACCCATTGGACCCTACAAAGCCTAGCCAATGATAATTAAGAAGCATAAGTGATAGCCTTGTGACATGTTTCCCCCTTTCCCCTTTTGTGAGAGCTTTAGGTAATTAAATAATGCAATTAAAATCTCATTGGACCCCTTTGTCTTCTGGCCAATAGGAAGCAGGCAAGCCATTGGGCTGCTAAATGCTCATTGGACCCCTTGGGAGACTAGCCAATAGTCTTCTAGAGAGCTTAATTCTTATTGTTTCTTTTTTAAGTGTTTTTAAATGAATTAAACCAGATTTACTCTAGCCTAATTCTCATTGGCCCACCTCTATGGCCATCCAATAGGATTTGAATGTACCTCTTGTGGGCAATTGGGCTAGGGAGCTGACATGTGTCCACTATGCCCTTTGTGTAAAGGGGCTTGCATGTGTGTGTGTGTGTGTGTGTGTGTGTGTGTGTGTGTGTGTGTGTGTGTGTGTGTGTGTGTGTGTTTCTCTCTTATCCCCTATTAAAAGGGCTCGCCCCCTCCTCTTTAGGAACTTGCAAAGACTTTTTGTACACTATCAAGCATCCAATTTTCCGAAGCATTGACCATTGGACTTAACCTTTGAATTTTGCAGCATTAGCACTTTGGAAGTCTTAATGGGCCGAGCCTTAAGTCTTTGAAGCCCATTGCTTGCACATTGCTCTTTTGTAGATGGTCTCCCTTTGGATCCCTATTGTGACCAGTCTGCTAGCCTTACCAATAATCTAGCTTTTTCTCCCTTGGTACTTCCCCATATTAAATGATCAGTTTAACATGAGAAAATCATTTAGGAGAATTAGATATTAGTTATTAAGACAAGGTATATTCATGGTTATGTGTACATAAATAAGCATTTAAATGCATTTGGAAGGTTTTCTAATGTGATATTTGGTTTCAAGTATGGCGAACAATGTATATATAGCAAGTAGTCATGTTGTGCACAAGTAGTCAGACACATGTACATACCTGGATAGGGTATCGAAGCCTTGGATGTGGTTCTAAGTTTCTTTTGGCTGCTCTTGTACATGTCTTTGAGATTTCTAGAATGTAAATAATTCAAGTAGGAAGTGTGGGCACTCTCATCCCACCCAAGAAGTTTGACATGTGCGATAACTATCTATTTGCGGTGCTCGATATGTAGAGATATGTAAACTGATTGGGAACTGGTCAAAAATATAATTTGGATATGTGAAAATGAATATGGGTGTCAAGGACCAAGCCTATAAAATTTGGTGGATTTTCGAGTCCGTTTGGTATTTTTCCCGTGAAAAATGCATGTTAGGAGTCAAAATAAACCTTAAATGGGCCAAAAAGGTCAAAAAATGGTCAAAATGGTGTGAAATGGGTGATTTTTTTCCATGTCACTCACGGTTCCGTGAGTGTTCAAGCTGAGGGAAGTATTTTTTAAGTTCATTATTAGCACTTTCACCTCTCTATGTGTACGAGAAAGCAGGGTTTCTATAAGTGGTCTTATGCAGTCTCGTCTTGTTCGCATCCTATATTCGAGTGTGCGGAGACTGAATGAGAGTATCTTATCTTCAATTTTGCACTTGAGAGAGTTGTTTGAATCTTTGAGGTTTCCATGGATGTGTGTGTGTGAGGAATTGAGGGAAGAAGGTGGGGCTTTGCAAGACTATGTGACCCTGTATCGGTAACATTGGTGTTGAGGCTACGCGAAAGAGTCCAACATAGTGGATTTTGGTGAAGCTTTTGCAATGGTTTTAGGTCACCATGGAGTGTGATTTCAACAAGCGTTGATCAACTTGACTCACCTTGTAGTGTCTATGGGCAAGCAAGCGCTTTAGGTTGAGGCGTTTGTGGTTTGAATTGGGCTTGGGGGAAGGATTTTCGTTGTGCTTTTGAGTGGTGGTGTGTGAGGTGAGAGAACCAAGTGAATTTCTTGTGTTGTTTTGAGGTGTGTGAGTGTGCACACGGTGTCTTTTGCTCCATCACCATTTGAGCCACCAGTGATATGTCATGGGCAATCAAGGCAAGAAAGGTAAGTATGTACATGGGACTCCACCCCTTTTTTTTTTAAAAAAACTTCCCTTTCCAATGCCTCCCCTCAAGGAAACATGGCCAAATCCTAGAGGAATGACATGAAAAACTTACCATACCACGTATGTGTAGAGGAAAGGGGTTTTTAAGAAAGTAAAGGGGTTTGCCAAAGGTTTGGAAAGCTATGAAAAGGTATTTGCAGGCGGGCTCGACGTGGCAGTTGTTAGGCGGATGTTGACACGTTGCAAGGATGTAGCAAAAATTGGGCCACATGAAGGGATATTTATTCAATGTGGGTCGAGCACGTCGAGGAGCATTGTCGGATTGTGGCAACGATTGTGAGAAGCAAACATAGGTAAGTGTGTTGATGTGTTGTCTTATGCATGTGCTTTATTTTACTGTGCCATGTTCCTGAGATTGAGTTGTTTTGTCTACAATACTTGTAATGGGTGTAGTTGTGTGCGCATGAGCTTCTTGATGCTCTGATGTGAGAAGGGGAAGGGGGGGGGGGGGGGGGGGGGGGGGGGGGGTTGTAAGGGCTCGTAGTATACATTTAGGCTTTCTAAGATGTCATCTCATTTGGAATCCAAAATAAGCAAGCCAGTTGATAGTGCGTTGTCTCAACTATAGATGGTCCAATTGTTTTACTCATGATGTGATGTCAGAAGGGGTAGGTTTTGTTAGTGGTCTTAGTCATGGTGCATTTTCCTATCAGTCTGTTGCAACATTGCCAATTCTTTGTAGGCATGCAAAATGGTGCGGTTGAAATCTGAAGCGCGAGCTAGACCTAATGTGCATGAGGATATTGTTTGAAAGAGAAGGAGAGTGAGGGGGTAGATGATTCCAATGCATGCAGTTCAGTAGGTGGGAAAAAAAAGGTCTCAAAACCAAGTAATACAATCATGGAAGTAAGTGTCCTTGTGTTTTTGGGGGGCAATGATATTGGCATAATGTTGCTAGGATGCAAGCAATCGTTTCTTGAGAATGGAACTTTGACTGGTCTATGCGCATTGGAGAGGGGAGGGACCGCTTTTCACCTTCATTGTTGGATGGTTATCCGATTGGGGGCAACATCACTCATTGTTGTGAACAAGAAAATTAAAACATACTTGGGATGGCACAAAACAACTCCTCCAAGGGGAATGGTCTTGTGTCGAGGGTTGAAACAACATAAGATGCATACATTTGAAGGCATACTAGGGTATTTCCGGAGCCGATGAGCTGAAAAATAGAGTCTGCTTGATGTCGGTGAACATTTTTGACAGAGCGCTAATGTTTTGGAAATTTAAACTACGGCACCCTACAAAAGCAATGATTTACTATCAACATTGCATATAATGGTGAAGAATATATAGCACTATCCGTCGTCCTTGTGGTTAACTCCACATCAAGGACGGGGAATGAAATGGAAAAAATAAAAGCGCTTTGAAGATGCATGATAAACCCGTCAACTGCGAGCTACCAAGACATTGTTAGCATTTTGTTAACAAACAATGAAATTTTTGTTCCACTCTCGCTTGCGAGAAAAAGAGAGGTATGCTGCTTACCATCTGCACGTAGGAATTGAGTTTCAAAACTGTTGATTGGAGCAAAAATGTTTTGCAGTCCATCAACAACAAGTGTTGACAACATGCACTTTGATACCAAAGTAAGAGATGCAGAGATAGGAGATGACTTCATCCCACTAGTGCACCACATTGATGTGACATCAATTTCTTAATGGATTGTAGTGGTTGTGTACATCCGGCTAACAGGAAAAAAAGGAGCAACTCTGATTGCCTCCCCTCTAAGGTGAGAATTTTTAAAAACATTACATATGCATCCTTGAAGTAGTCACAATTATATCCATGCTTCATAATCAAATAAAATGATCCTTCTAAGCTCTAATAAGGTTTTCCATTTGGCATTCTAGTCACATATTCTGAAGAAGAATGGAAGAGATAACATCTAGAGACTCTCAAAAGACAACCATATCAACTGAATCCTCTGGACGAAGAAGAGAAGCATCAACAAATGTCTTAAGTAGAAGAATGGAAGAGATACATCTAGAAACTCTCAAAGATAACCATATCAACTGATTTTCTCCGGACAAAGAAGAGAAGCATTAACAAATGTCTCATGCTAAACAAACCACACTCAGCATAAATATTGGCCCAAAGAATTTCCAAGAATGCTATTTTGAATAGCCCCTAGCTAATTACCATCCCATCATTGATTTCTTTCGCCCCCTCATTGTCTTGCATGATGCGAATACTCAAGTAGGCAATTGTATTTGGAGAGAAGCCCTATCCTCACATTCACTAAAAATAGCTTAGAGCTTCCTTTGTTTTTTCCAACATATCCTATGATCAATGTAGCCTAAGGCATGCACATTAGAATTCTATCAAAAACTCATTGTGCTTTCAAAAGTGCACTACACTTGGCATGCATGTTGGACATGATACCTTTTCTCCTAAATAACAATCTCATCATGGAAATCTTTGTCCACATCAAGGCCTTGCATGTTGTCACACCCTTCAAAACGAAAGCATATGGGATCACCTTTGAAGAGAAGCTCAAGTTCCAAATCACTTGGAAAATAGACTTGAGCTTCTCGGTCTTGCCCTTGCTGAGCATATCTTGCTATCAATGTAGTTCAAGAGATAGAATTCTACATCAAAAGCATAAAAACTTCAACTTTCAAAAGTATATACCACTTGCCATACGACAACCTAAGATAGTATGTGATCCACGCATTTGGATGGTCCTCAATTTGCATCAACCTGTAGCTTACTTCTCGAAGCATGACTCCTTCACTATCTTGGTGTAGCAAGGAAAACTTAAAAAAAAAAAAAGCTACATAAGCACATTAACATGAATTTCTATGCTTGAAATCAACTTCTTGCATGTTGCTACATGCACAAGCAAAGGTGATTTTGATAGGAGAAGAACTTGGACATCAAGATTGTCAAAATTGCTTTCAAAAGTGCCTCAGATTTGGCATACATGTTGGAAAAATCAATGCTAAGCACAATCACTAACAATAATTTATATATTTTTTTGTCCATGTCATATTCTTGCTTCTTTTTTCCTGCTCTATTGGACATACTTTTTAGACGTTTCATTCCAAGAGATGACATTGTGGATGGGAAGCACATCAACAATTTTGTGCTTTCAATAGTGGACCACACTCACATAAAAATGGATTAAAGAATTACCCTTGGTAATAATCTCACCATGCATATGTTCACCTAGGATGCACTCATAGGAGCCCTCACTTCTCATCAATTTATAGCTTGATTACCCTCAACATACCCTCCAATAAGTGTAGTCCAAGAAACATGCAGTTGGAAGTTGATGCGAGTAAAGCAGTCCAAGACACTTTGCACTTCACTTTCACAATTATCAGCATGTATCTACTACCTTTGTATAAACAAAGCAATTCTAAAGACGACGTTTTCTTTCAAGAGCCCTAGATTAACAACCTCATGATGAGTTTATTTCCCATGTCAACTTCTTGCACAATGTAACATGCCTTTAAGTTGCAAGCCTAGGTGATTGCATCTATGAAAAAACCTAACCCCTTTTTTGCCCCGAAAACAACTCATTATTTCTTGGCACACTTCTACCTTGAGATTTTTCAACATGTATACATAATATGAATTCATTTCTAGAGTTGGAATTTTTTATAGTATACAAATATAACATTTTTTACCAAGGACATAGAGCTTCTTTCCCTCAACATGATTAGTTATAGGTGTGATCCAAGAGTCAACATCCTATACATGAAGCTGATGTTGACATAGGGCAGACAAAGATACATTGCACATCTTCATCACAAATATTAGCATGTGTCCTCCCACCATGGTGCAGACAAAGCAACACCAAGTGTTACCATATCCATGTGGTAGTGATGTGTGTGAACACACTAGGACCGCCGGGGCATTTTTTCCCCTCTTTAGGAGGTTTTTTTCCCCTGTGCATTGTATATACGCCCATCACTCTAGGGCTATCTATCTTTCCATTGCACACTAAGTAATACACTCTCTATTGTGTGCCTTGAGCTTCCTTCGTCTTCTCCAAGTTGTGTGTGTTTCTCTGCAACCCTAATTCCAACAATTGGTATCAGAGCAGGTCACGTCCTCCCGGGCTTAGTTGCCAGCTGCTCCAGCACACGTCTGCTCACTTTCTCTGATTTTAGTGAGCTTTGGCGAGCATTCGCAGGTTGACAAAAATTTTGGGTAAGCTCGAAGAGCTTGGTCTGCTCAGAATTTTGATTTGGGCTCATTTCGGCCTCCGTTTCCACTACAGGCAGTACTGCACAACCTATTTTGTCATTTTGTGCAGAATTTTTGTCAGTACGGTTTTCTGCATAACAGGTACCTTACTGTCTTCTACGGTTTGTGCTATATAGCACAGGTTGTTCCCGCTCCGTTTCTCCTATTTTCGGGCAGTTTTCACATCTGGTGCAGCATTTACCATGGCTGACAACAACAACACAGATGTGTTCAAGATGTTTGCTGCTGAGGACATGTTGGATGGGGACAACTACCCTATGTGGGCTTATATGATGCAACATGTTCTTGTGTCAAAGGGTGTCTGGAACATTGTGCAGGGCATTGATGTACGTCCTGGTTCTGAGGATGTAGGAGATGTTGAGGATGTTGCAGGTCTTGCTGCAAGAATTGCAGCTGTTAGAGTTGTTTTGCCTATGGCAGAACAAGCTCGTTGGGATGTTAAGGATGTGCAGGCTCATGCATTGATTGCGTTGTCTTTGAAGCGCACCATTGTTCCTCACATCCGTTCAGCAAAATCTGCAAAACAGGCTTGGGATATTTTAGCAGGTCTTTATGCAAGCCGCAATGAGGCTAAAATTGCTTTGCTGCGTAAAGAGCTGGAGTCAAAGATTATGCATGAGGAAGATGATATGGACACTTTCCTTGCTAGTGTCAAGGATATCAATGAGCAGCTTATTTCTGCAGGTGAAGTCATTTCTGACAGTTCCCTTGTGCAGACTGTTCTTGATGCCTTACCAGATTCCTACTAGACTTTTGCTAGTACTTGGAGACTGATGACCCAAGGAAATCCTGAAGTTGTCAAGTTTGATGCATTATGCACATTGCTGTTGCAAGAGTCACTGTCCAGAAAAAACAGGACTAGACAATGTGCAGTTGAACAGGCTTTTATTGCTTCTCAAAGAAAGGGTGGTAACAGCAATGTAGCCACTTCTTATGGTTCTGCTGCGAGTGGAAAAAATTATGTTCCTAATGCTTCTGCTGGCAGTACTTCGTCTGGAAATTCTGGTGATAAGGGCAAAAAGAAGATGCGCTGCCATTATTGTAAAGCCAATGATCACTTGATCAAGTCGTGCCCTAAGTTGAAGGCCAAACAGGCTAAGAAGAAAGAGGGTGGTTCCACTTCAAATGCTGGTTCCACTACAAATGCAGCCATTGTTGAGTCTTCTGTGAAAGGAGACTGTGTTGCTGATGTTGATGCAGAATGGGCTTTTAGCGCAGAGTGCACTTACAATCCTGCTGTCCATGATGCATGCTTGTTAGTTGCTACAGATTCACATGTGTGGTATTTCGACAGTGGTGCTACAAAGCACATTACCTCACATCGTGAATTGTTTACCTCTCTCGAGTCTGTCCCTCATGGGAATTCAGTCACTTGTGCCAACAACGCCTCTTATCCAGTTTAGGGAGTTGGAAAGATTGTGCTCACTGCTGCTAATGGCAGTTCCTTCACACTTGTTGATGCACTTTATGTACCTGGGATCAAGAAGAATCTCTTGTCTGTATCTGCACTTGCTAGACTTGGACTTGTAGTCAAATTTGTGGATGACAGATGTACAGTTCATGATCTCAGTTTTGTGATGAAATTGTTGCACCTAGGCTTTTGTGCCGTGGGCTGTATAAGCTCACTTTGTATGACAAGTGTGGACAGAATTTTGCAAATGCTGTTGCAGATTCAAAGGCTATTTCAGATGCAAAACTTTGGCATGCACGTTTTGGTCATCTGAATTTTGCCAGTTTGCTGCGTTTGCAGAAATCTGATATGGTTGCTTCTTTGCCGCCTCTTGAAGCACCTATCAAACATGATTGTGAAGGCTGTATTTTGGGTAAGATGTAGCGTTCTAAGTTTCCAAAGGATGGTTCAGTTCGGGCCACATGCAGGTTGCAGCTTGTGCATAGTGATGTTTGTGGGCCCATGCAAACTCCGTCCTTGGGCAATTACCTGTACTTCATGACTTTCATTGATGATTACTCCAGGCATCCATGGGTATTTCCGCTTAAAGCGAAGTCCGAAGTTTTTATGTGCTTCAACCAATTTCTAGCTATGGCTGAAAATGTCTCGAAATGTACTATGGGCACCCTCCGTTCCGATCGAGGGGGGGAGTATATGTCTCATGAATTTAATGCATTTCTGGCTAGTCGTGGGATAAAACACCAATGTACAGTGCCTTATACACCTCAACAAAATGGTGTTGCTGAGAGGAAAAACATGTCACTAACGGAAATGTCACGATGTATGGTCAAAAGTCAAGCTTTACCGCATTCTTTTTGGCTTGAGGCCATCATGTGTGCCACTTATGTACTTAACAGGTGTCCTACGAAAGCTTTGTAGTCTATTACTCCATATGAAGCATGGCATGATAGAAAGCCTTCTATTGAGCACATGCGTGTTTTTGGTTGTTTGGCATATGCTTTGGTGCCACAAGTGCAGTGCAGAAAATTGGATGATAAGGCTGTCAAATGTATTTTTGTTGGTTATAGTGCTGAAAGCAAAGGTTACAGGTTGTATCATCCGCAAACAAAACGTATTCTGGTTTCTCGGGATGTAGTGTTTGTGGAAGATTCTGTTCAGCCCTTGCTGTCATGTACTAGGGACAATAATGTAAGCTCACAGGACATTTATGACACTTTGTTGCCTCTTTTCAGTGGTGGAAATACGAATGTAAGTTCCGATGAGGCAAATGTACAGCCTATGGGGGTTTCTGAAAATGTTTTAGATCAGCCTATTACTGATGCTGATGTACATGATGTACTTGATGAGAAAAGGGTTGAATATGAGCAGGCTAGAGGTATGCCAAATGGTTGGTGCACACTTTGTGTGACAGTAAATTGGATGCACCTTTGTCTAGTCGTACTCGTTCAGGCTCTCGCCATGCATCTTATGCATCAAACTATTATGCTTTGCCTATGTCTAGTTTACATGATGTTGAGGAACCTCTGTCTTTTGATGAAGCACAGAATTCAAAAAATTGGATGGCTGCCATGCAATCAGAATATGATGCACTTATAGAAAATGACACATGGACTTTATGTGATTTGCCTCCTGGCAAAAAGGCCATTGGTACGAAGTGGGTATACAAGTTGAAACGCAAGCCGGATGGTGAGATCGATCGCCCATAAGGCTCGACTTGTTGCAAAGGGTTATGCACAGCAAAAAGGAATATATTATGAAGAAACTTTTGCTCCCACTTGTCGTATGACTACTGTACGTTTTCTATGTGCATTGGCAGCTCATTTTGGTTGGGATGTACATCAATCAGACATTGTTAGTGCTTTCTTGAATGGTGACATATTTGAGGAAGTTTATGTAACGCAGCCTCGCGTTTAATCATAAAAGGACAAGAGAACAAAGTGTGCAAATGTAACAAGGCTTTGTATGGGTTGAAGCAATCTCCTCCTGCTTGGTATGAGAAAGCTGACACTCATTTGGTCAAACAAGGCTTTCGTAATAGTCCAACAGAAAGCACATTGTATGTAAAGCGTGAGGGTGATGTATTTCTCATTGTGGTTCTGTATGTTGATGATTTGCTGATCACTGGACCAAACGAGAGACATATTGCTGAATTTAAGGCTGATTCGAATGCTACTTTCAAGATGAAAGATTTGGGGTTGTTGCATCATTACTTGGGTATATAGTTTAAGCAGTGTGAAGGTGGTATTGCCTTGTGTCAGAAAAGTTACATAGAGACATTAATATGTAAGTTTGGACTTGAGGATTGCAAACCTATTGCCACTCCCATGGAAACAGGTTTGAAGTTGAGTCTACATGATGTTGGCGATCCTGCTGATGTCACTCTTTACCAAACTGCTGTGGGCTGCCTCATTTATGTATGCAACACGAGGCCGGATATTCAGTTTGCAGTCTCACAGGTTAGCAGATTTATGCATAGCCCAGGGTCTAAGCATTGGCAGGCTGTCAAGAGGATTTTCCGCTACCTTAGTGGCACTTTACATCTTGGCTTGTTTTATCCCAAGGGGCCAGACTTACATGCTTTTTCGGACTCAGATTGGGCTGGTTGTTTTGACATGCGAGTGTCCACAAAGTGGTTTTTGTTTCATGCTTGGCAGTTCATGTATATCATGGTTGAGCAAGAAGCAACCTACTGTGGCCACTTCGAGTTGTGAGGCTGAGTACAGGGCACTCTTCACAGCTACGGTTGAGTGTGTATGGCTCAGACGCCTTATGGCTGATTTGGGTGTTGGACAGGACACTGCCAACACTATCTACACTGACAGTCAGAGCGCATTGGCAGTTGCGAGGAACCCAGTTTTTCATGCTCGCACAAAGCACATTGAGGTGCATTACCACTATGTCAGGGAGAGGCTCTCAGTAGGAGAGATGAGCTTGGCTTATGTGCCAACACAGGACAACCTTGCAGATCTTTTCACAAAGGCATTGTCTCGTGAGAAGCTTGAAGTTTTCCGCAAAGCTTTGGGCTTACTCCCCTTTGTGGACTGATCCTGTCCTCAGGGCATGGCACTTCCCTTTACTCATGTGCCAGCTCTCGTTCACGCGCATCACTCCAGGGGGGATTTGTTACCATATACATGTGGTAGTGATGTGTGTGAACACACTAGGACCGCCGGGGCATTTTTTCCCTCTTTAGGAGGTTTTTTCCCCCGTGCATTGTATATACGCCCATCACTCTAGGGCTATCTATCTTTCCATTGCACACTAAGTAATACACTCTCTATTGTGTGCCTTGAGCTTCCTTCGTCTTCTCCAAGCTGTGTGTGTTTCTCTGCAACCCTAATTCCAACACCAAGAACATTGTTTTTTGCAAACTAACAATCTCAACATGAATTATTTGCCTTGTCAACTTCTTGCTTAATGCAATATGCCTTCTAGTTGCAAGAATAGGTGATCCCATATGGGTAAATTTGCAATTCATAAATGTCAAAAACATCCCATTGCTTCCTCACGTGCACTCCTACCCTTTACTTTTGTTGGACATCTCCTACAAACAATGAATTCAAGAAAATGACATTCCGTGATGGTGTACATGTTGACCAAAGGAATGCCATTTGTGTTTTTTTTTTGGTGAGCCCCTTAACAAAAACCTCATCTTTTGAGCATGTCCAGTTCTGCATAATGCCAGATGTCTTCACATTGTAATAAGCACATGTAACTGAATTTGTAGAGAGGTTTCTGGCTTTTTCCTCAAAGAAAGCAACACATAGCCTTCTTTTCCAACCCACGTAACATGTTGAAATTGAACTATAATAATTGTAGTTCAAGAGAAAACATCCTGAACTGAGAGGTTGATGTGGATTGGAAGTAGTCCAGATATATGCTGATAATGAAAGATAGAGGCTAATTTGAATTGTTTTCAAGTGATAAAATAGAGTCCCCTTAGTAGGCTCATGAAAGGGCTAAAGGATCTCCCTTATGGTTTAACTTTGTGGTTGCTAAAAACCCCTGGTTAACAATCCCATCATGCCTTTGTTTGTCCATGTCAACTTCTCACATACTTTTGCACACCTTCAATTTGCAAGGATAGGCTATTGTATTAAAGAGGAAACCACTCCACCTTCAATAAAAACAACCAGGTGATTCCTATTGTACTACAATTCCACAAGCATTGCACTCCAAGTGTTCAACATATTTCTCAATCAATGCATTCCAAGAGATGACATTTTGGATATAAAGCATAGTTTGACCCATGCGAACTTGACATAATCATGGGGAAGAGACCCTCACTTTGCATTCAATGAAAACAATGCTAAGCTTAGCCATACCTTGCAAAATTCCAACTCAAGGATACATCCCCACCAGAATCTTGTCAACAAATTGTTGTCCCACATCCAGCATACAAACTGACCAACAAAGCTATAACTATATTCTAAGAAATAATGCCTCTAATAGTATCAATGAAGTTGTATTACACATGGTGGCATAGGGCGATGACATTGATAAAACACAAATTGACTCAACCATCTCCTTTGGGCAGAAAGTTTAGCATTGACATGACAAAAATGGACATAAAGAACCTCTATCTCGTGAAACTCACCATGCCAGTTGTAGAGCTCCAAGAAGGTTTTCCAATAGTTCCACACGATCTTGGATGCAAAAATGGTAGTAAAGGCATTGTTTGCTTGTTCCCTAATCTCATGAAGATTTGGTTTTTCCATCTCCATTTTTATACAATCTCACATGCGTTCAAAATGTAAGCATAGGCTCTTGCTACGCATTTTCTTAAGATAGCTTAAATTCTTGCCCTATCCCTACGTGGTTAATCCTCTTGACTGTACACTTGGGTACTCACGCAAAAGAATCCAAGCGGCAAACATTACTGACAGCGATGCCCCTATAATGCTTATACATAAAAGAAAACCTATATGGTTGTCTCCCTCTTGGTTTTACCTTATGTAATGATTGTCTCCCTCTTAGTGCTGACAACATCGCTCATAACAAAACACAAAAAGCATCGGCAACCAAGCACTTGCGGGTAACAAAGTGATCAAACGACTCTCTCTCTCCCTCCCTCCCTCTCTCTCTCTCTCACACACACACACACACACACACACACACACACACACACACACATGAGCACAATTTTGTTGCTATGATAGGGAGATTAAGAGAACTACATAGACCATAAACTCTTCCTATGGCCCGAAGTAATGCACTCATGCTGTTTTTCCTGGGGTGATACCATTTAATGAGCGATGAAAATCGAGCAAGGGACAAAAAGCAAGCAAAGAAAAGAAAGCATAAATTATATTTATCTTGCCTTTGCCAAAAAGATTGCATCTTCCTATAAAATGACCCTTGTGTGGAAAGTTTGCTCTTTACACCTAACAACTACGTGTGATGTGTTTGGTAGTGTGGATAGTGCCCCATTGATTCTAAAATTTAAATTGTCTGGATCCTTATGTAGTCACACTTAAGGATGGCATGTGAACAACACCTTTATGCTTTTACTATAGCAAAGAAAGAGAGGTGAAAGAAATATGTTGTCGATTGCAGACAAGTTGGAAGCTATGGGGTATTGTGTTAGATGGAGTGATCTATGGAGAATATGACGGGGTCTTTTTAAACCAAAATATCATTACGGTTTGGTGGTGTAAAGAGACTACACAAACAATCTTCATTTTGTGGTCATGGATAGTAATTCAAAGTGTAAGCTACAAGGGTGTAGTTGAGTGCTTATAGAAGACTCTCAAATTAATTGTCACATTCCTTCTGACATGTTTCTGAACATGCCACTCAGTGTTGTCACCGATGCCATTCGACTCAAAGAACTCAACTCTTTGCAAGAGAGCGAGTGTGTGTGTGTGTGTGTATGTGTGAGAGACAGATAGAGAGTGAGAGTGAGAGAGAGAGAGATAACAAGATCCAATTTTTTGTGGTGAGATGATTCATAAACTTTTCATGTGGATGTTTCGCATTAAAAGAACATGTTTTTTTTCCTACTTTTTTTTCCATCGAGCAAGTATGAAGGACATGGTTGTGCTCTCTCTCTCTCTCTCTCTCTCTCCTCTCTCTCTCTCTCTCTCTCTCTCTCTGGCTCCTAGTAAGGGTACCTAGCACCCTAGTCTCCTCTCTCGCCCACTTCCCACCACCAGCTTTTAAGAACCTTGAGCTTTTTTTGTATAGGGCTATTGCAATCTATGTTCTGAAGGTGATGTCTTCTTTCTCCTCACAACCAAATTGGTTGAGAGGGAACCAAGGTTGGTTCAAGTCATTTCCTCAACATCACGGAGGCAATTGCAGCTTGAGAGACAATACTAGCGATCTTCCAAGGAAGCCAATTGCAGCTCCAATTGTTTATCAACTTGTGCTCAGGGAGGCTAGTGCTTTGACGAGAGCATCCTCTTCTTTGTGGTGGGCTTACAATCTATCAAGAAAATTGCTCTCGTGGCTCGCCCTTCTCCACCCTCCTAACTACCAACATCACACCTCCAACACTTGGCCATGCCACACTTGACACAACCCGCCATTACATGTGGCACTCTGCCCACATGAATTCTCTCTCCCTCTCTCCCCTCTCTCTCTCTCTCTCTCTCAATAATAATGCCAAGTCGTTTCAAAAATTCCTACCAGATTTATAGCTGAGCCTACTCTCATCTACCAATGTTATAATACTAAGGGCGTTTACACACTAATGGGCACTGCCTCACGTTCAATTTGGGGTGGGCGGGTGAGCTTTACACACCTGCCTACCCAACCTTAAGTAACAATAAAATAAAAGCTGCAAATTGCAACAGCTGGTGCGTAGGCTATTGGTTGCGTCAGAGTCTTCTTGCTGTCGCGATGTGAGCTCCACCCCCGCCCATAGATGGACAGGGGAGCTTGGCTGTCGCTTGTCTTGGGCACTCCACTTTTTGCACATCGAATTCGACGTTGCCACATGGAATCCACGCAAGCATGCCCAAACTTGGGCATTCTGTGTGTAACCAGCCTAAACCTTGGACGCCTTCGATGCTCCTTCATAAGGAAAGCTCTTACAATTCTCTCTCGAACTACTCCTCCTAACAAAACGACCCATTTACAGTCTGCCTCTTTGAAGTGCCCTCGATCGTCTAGAATATTTTCGGCAAGAAGCGGTCCTGGTTGGTCGACCAACAGCGAGGGTCGCGTCTGATGGCCCATGCATTGATCAGCAGTTGGCTAGGGTGATGATGATACGTGAGCCTCTGCACCATCATCGCTCCTGCCTTCAGCTAGGTTGAGAGACCCTATTCATCAATGCTTTTCTCTTTCTCTCTCTCTCTTCTCTCTCTCCACCAGGCCTTTGTGAATAGTGTTTTGAAACGCAACTCAGAACGGGTCTGGTGAGAAGAGCTTCTCATCTTATCCACAACATATGGAAGTGGCTATTTTGTCAGTCTTCTCCTGGCCCTTGTGGATTGCGTTTCGAAACGCAAGTCAGAATGGCTTGGTGAGAAGAGCTTCACCTAATGTTATCAGTACACTATCCGTGCTCTTACGAGTAGGGCTAGACAAAAACATTTTCCCTAACCAAAGAAAATAAGGCAAACTTGAAATTCTCCCATTTACACTAAAACTTGTGTAAAATTCTCGGTTTTCTTCAAGGAAAGCTCATAATCTAAACGGGATTTTACAATTTCAATCCATTAAAATACACTAGACCCGGATATTTTCTAACTCTGCTTACGAGGAGCTACACTAATACTCCAGGCCATGACTAGCTTAATTGGTGCCCCCCCTCGTGGCAACACAAACTTTAAATGGTTGATTGATAGCCTGACCTTCTTCTACTTATTGGCACTCCTAGCAAGCGGCCCAAGATGGTGAAGACCATTACTTTATAAGCCATCTTCTTTGCAATCTACGGATGAGGTTGCTCCTAGTTGTGGGAAGAGGCACATAACATGTTGTAAAGGAAACGCTCAGTCTAGGTAAAATTCCAACGTGAAAACAATGCAGTAGATACTTGCTACTGCTGTCGACGGTGTTGCCATCTTCATAGTTGTTTTCACTATCCACTCATCCCCTCGAGGCACAGGCTACAAACACTTCTCTAGGGTCTCATACTCCCAATGCACCTACCATGATTTGCAACTATGCTCGCAACTAACCATGCAAAAGTTTTAATGCTTGCATATCAGAGTTGTTGGTGCTAGCAACTTAAAAGAGTTATCTTGTCCATGGTGTGAGCCTCAACTAATTTGAGCATCCTCTTCAAGGATAGCAAGGGTATTTACGTTGCTATGACATTGTCCTCATCACGTGTAGGGCTACTACGAGAGCATGGTAAGTATTTACGTTGCTATGACATTGTCCTCATCAAGTGTAGGGTTGCTATGAGAGCAACCTTTGGCAACCTAACAACAACTTGCTTGGCTCTCATAACTACTAGATGAGAAAAAACCTAGGCTTTTAATATTGCAACTCTATAGTGAGCCACGTGGATTCATCTGGCTGTAACATTATAAAAATATATTTGTGCTTACCAGCCATAGCACTCAAGGTGAGATGAGTACATGCAAAAGATAGGAAGAGAGGTTACATATGTGTGGAGATAGGCATTACAACTTACAAGAGAATTACTATGTGCTATCTTCTATAGAGAACCAATCAAACTTAATCCAAGTCTCAACCCTGGCACCATCTACCTCTAGCTATCAGTTGAAGCTATTTGGAGGCATCTGCTACCAAGGGGAGCCATTTTGAGGATGTAGGACACTAGTGAAGAAGATTTATATTTGCTCAGTAGGAAGGTTGATCATAGAGTCAAAAATAATGGTGTAGGTGTATAGTAGGAGTACATTGGTTAGCCTTGAAGATTATAATTTCCATGCAAGCATGAATTATACTTACATGGACATGCCTCCTTGTGTAGAAAACGAGACCATCTCCCAAAAGCATAAGCCTAAGGTTCTCCCATGAATTGTGAGTTCTTACCATCCACAATGTCTACTCTCACAAATGACAAAAAAGGGGCGCTGCAAATCAAGGACTAGGGTTTATTATAAGGGCCCATGGCTGGTGTTGGGGGGTCAATTAATATATATATAATATATATATATCTATAATATAGGTTTAATAGAAGAAAATGCTAAATTTCAAATGCTAGTGTGTCATTTAAGGAACATAAAAGAAAATTGAATAAAAAGGGGTGTGTTATAATCTTAAAAATAAATAAATAAGGGATTGTTACCCCTTGAATATACATGATGTAGTATTTTTACACCGAGTGAAGGCCTCAAGATTTAATGACATGAGCAAGCAGTGTAAACATTCAATGAAAAATCACAAAATAAAGCGAAAAATATTTTAGGGCCCATAAATTATAAAAGATCTCCAATCAATTGAAAAGGTCGACTATCCTTCCAATTCGCTGGCTCATATTTATTATAGCCCTCCAATGCGTTAACATTTGGGATTCTACTTGACTTTTTCCCTTGCTCGATTTTGGCTGCTCGTTCTCCGCTTGTTAAATGATAACACCCTTTTTCATGCTATCCTCCTCATCCTCTATATAACTTGGCATAGCAATGGGTTTGCTTCGATCTTTGCCACCCTTACTATCTCTTGATGGGTACAATATCCATCCATCTCACCCTACCTATGTGAATGGACTTTTGTGCCTACTTCCACTACTTTGTCATTTCTTGAAGCTGGAGCCAATCTTCTATGCCTCCCTCAATCCATGTGTGCCATATTTGTCGACGTTTGATATGATCAGTATTGCTTCTCTTTTTGGGAATGATTCCAAGAAATGCGATGCAAATAAATGGCCAAGCTTGATAGCAAATTTTGACAATGTAGTGTAGCACTCTCTTCACGTAGTTCAACACAAATCACATCATAATAGATGGCTCTCTCCATTATAAGAGTCAAGAGTCCTCTCAAGGAATTTGGAGATACGATAGAAATGCTCAAGGTTGTTGCCGATCTTGTCTGAACTGCTTGAGTTTGCTATCAACATTGTCCAACTGCTACCTACATATTCCCCTATTTTGTCACAACCTAATCATGCCTTTTTGTTTGCTCCTTGTACGCATGGCCCATGCCCTCTCTGTCTCTCTTGAATACTCCAAATACTTCTTGAAATACTATAAATTTTATACTTGAAGGCGAGAAACCTTCAAAATTAAGAGAAATTTAGTGTGAAAAATCTTCAATATAATCAATTATACCTCTAAAATCTCTAATCTCTAGGTTTTTCAAGTTTTTGGAATAAAGTGTTTTCAAGCATTGAGTCTCAAATCGCTCTCTATCCCTTTCTGTCTTTTGCACACCTCCGTCAAAAATAGACGCGCGCTCTAAGTGTGTCATCCTCTCTCTCTCTCTCTCTCACACACACACACAACACACACACACACACACACACACACACACACACACACACACACACCCACACACACCCACACACACACACACACACACCACACACACACACATAGCCTGCCAGCCTCCAGCTGCAAGCAGCCGATGTGGGGCTTCTCTCTCTCTCCTCACACACTCTCTCTCTCTCTCTCACACCACACACACACACACATGTCACACCACGCAAATAGGCCTGCCCATCCTCCAGGCTGTCAAGCAGCTGATGTGGGGCTTCTCTCTCTCTCTCCTCTCTCTCTCTCTCCTCTCTCTCACTCGTCTCTCTCTCTCACTCACAACTCTCACACACACACAAAAACACACACACACACAACACGCACGCACGCAACGCACGCATTAGCACGCACGCACGCACACTGACGGACACGCACATAGCAGACAAACCTCCAAGTAGCCAACAGTCGAGCGCATGATCTTCTGTGTGTGTGTGTGTGTGTGTGTGTGTGTGTGTGTATGAGTTGCGCGGGTGCGGAAAAGAAACCGTCTTAGGGGCATTCAATGAAATGAAATTAAAAAATCCAAAATAAAAGACAGCTACCTACCAAAGCAGAGCAATCATGCCTCCAAATGCGTAAAGATGGGGCCTCATTGTCAGCACACTACTCCCTTTGGGCTAGGCTCAGTGTCCTACAGCTGCTGACGTCATCACCCATCCCCTCTCATTGTGAACCTCCCCAATTGCAAGTCCTCACCACTGATGGGTGCCGGCGCCTGTGACCATGCTGAGGAATTTTTTGGCCTGACCATTATATCCAATTCCTTTTGGTGAGTGTTCCAAAGGAATTTAATGAAATGAGCTAATTTTAAAAAAATTTAAACTAATCTCCTCAAAATGTAGTGGGGTTTTTCCTTTTCCTTCTGTTCACGAGTGGGCACAAATTGCAAGGTGAAAAAAGACACAATTGTTCCAAGAACATTGGCTAGCGCTTCTCTCTCTCTCTTCTCTTCTCTCTCTCTCTCTCTCTCTCTCTCTCCTCTGGTAGCACACA
>NW_028221440.1:398037-445200 GCF_014529385.1 Adiantum capillus-veneris
ATGCCATGGGTGTGTCCAGCTTCTAACATATGGGTCATCACACTCATGTAGTCCCTACTCCTCCCATTGTTTCAACTACCTATGCTCCACAACCACAATACCCAAGTTCTTATTCCATGGACTATACCGCTAGCAATAGCATGTCACATCCGATGTCTGCTATGCCTAGGGCCACCCATATGAACTATGGACCACACATGGCACAACATCGTACCCAACGTGGAACCCAAGGGCTTCCTATGCGCAAGCCCAATTCCAATACCTACTCCACATGTAGTCTCTGGAAGCACCTCCACCCACGTACCTGCTCACTTAGGTGACTGGGAAACATTTGCTCAAGCATTGGTCGATCTATTGCTGAGAATATGTGTAACACCCTGATAGAGAGCCTATAAGTAAGTCAGTACAAATAGCCAAGCTCACACAAAAATTTAGTGAGACGGGGATGTGAGAAAGCATATCGAAGTGTGTTGAACAAATATGCGATTCTCTTGGAGAACACAATGACCTACATAAGAAAATGCTTTAAGCATCACCTTAAGTGGAAAGGTGGGATTAGTATAGAACCCTAAGGGTGGAAGAAAAAACAATTTTACCCTACTCTTAGAGACTGTTCTAAAAAATACATACGAGAGGGAGTACTTTGGGGTGTAGCCTCTCAGCTCCAGAAAGCCCAACGAGAGGAAGGAGAGTCGGTGAGAGACTTTATTAGTCGCTTGAAGCATTTGAACTCTCGTTGTAATCCAAATGAGCGCTTCAAAAATAACCAATTGCTCGATAGATTCATTAGGGGATTACGACATGAGGATATCTACAATGGCCTAGTCATTAGAGGTATCACCACTTGGGAAGCAGTCACCACCAATGCGATCCAATTGGAGGATAATTTAAATGATTCAAGGAGAAAGAGTGTCCTCTGAGTCTAAATCTATTAGCTCACAAGCATCGGTGCATCAGCCAATGACCCTAAAGCCTATTGCTAAGGAGCCAAAGATATCTGAGATGACTTTAGCAGATCTCACCAAGGCTATTCAAGAGAGTCTTAGAGACAACCGTGCTCCGCAAAACAATCATATGTATCCAAGAAGATCAACAATGGTGCTCAGTATGCTATGGACCGCATAGTACCAGTGAATGCCCTACTTTTAGAGTAAAATTCAATGGGAATTGCAATGCCTATGGGAGGTATGGTCATCAAGCTAAGGATTGCATAGTATTTAAGTACGTGATGGCCAATAGACCAACCTTAGCATGGACAGACACACCTCGAGTGCCTGCATTGATGTCGGCCCCAACCTCTTGAACAAACATCACAACACATGGTCCCTAGGCCCAAAATGTTGTTCAAACAACACCCTTACCACCTCCAGTGCTAGGACCGCAACCACCACATCCAAGAATCACTTCTGTGAATCAAGTGGGTTGTGAGTCATCTATTTCTTGTTTGGAAGGCTGTGAGGAAGATATAGATCCTAATATTGCCTATGGCTTGGATGTGCTTGAAGAAAGTCCACAATACTACATGGAGGACTATTGGGACAAGTCAAAACCTGTATATCAAGTAGCTGCTCTTGCGGCAAGAGGCCAAAATATCAATTACACCGCTAAGAGACCACCTCTTCAATGCTATGAGTGGAGGTCCACATCGTGTAGCGAGTGTCCTATTAGGCTACAAAAGAACGCCACACTAATGCAAACCAATCAGTGAGCACGTCTACAATGCCAATACTCATGTGTAATCGATGTGGCATAGATCATTTGATTGCCCAATGTCCAAATAATCCAAATGCATGAAGATCACACCATTAAACTTGATTGAAGTTACCGAGGAGCCATCACAAAGTACACCTGTGGTACCAGTAAACGTACTCACATGATCGATGCTCCAAAAACAAAATTATATTCTTGAGGAAAGAGACACGGCATCAATTGCCCAATCTCAGAAAAAGAAGAAAACACGAAGGAAGAGATCTCAAAAAGCAGCGAAGTCAGACCCCAGTTCAAAGACCAACATAGGGACTAGTGCGACCCCGTATATATGAACGACGCTGAAGAAGATTCTGATTCAGTGAAACCATGGAGACCAAAATGACCACTAAGATAGAAACCAAAAAGAAAGATTTCTCATGAGCCACAATGGCCAGGATCCAAGAAGAAGATAGGAACTTATCCAAACCCTACAGAGGAGATGAGCGAGTCAAGCAATTAAGGAGTTTGGTAGAAGATACCCAAAGGATCTAGAACCAGCACCTAGGCAGATCCAAATACAGACACCGTGTTCCCTAGCAACAACAACCTCACCAAGTCCATAGACCCTTAGCCATACCTAGTGTCATCCAAGAAGAAAGTGACTTAAAGTCATGGGAAAGTGGGCGTACTCACTTCTTGATGGAAAGAATGTTTACAGAGGGACTACTTGATCCTATCAAAGAAATGGAGATCCCATCTTCCCCACTCAAGGGACTCAAGGCCAAAAGGTGCCGTTAAACATTGCCAAATTGATGGATTTCATGTCTTCAAAGTTAGAACCACCATCATGTCCAAACTATATAAAGACCCCGAGCTAGTCTCAGCTCTTTGAGCTTTCCTCAATGGAGAACAAAAGTTTGGGCTACCACATTTTGCACAGATGGATGGAGCTGGGAATGCCAAAAGAGGAGAACACTTAGATCCAACCTAGATGAGAACCTTGTTAGGAATACCTGTTAACAAGTTGGGACAATACTTTGAGGGTGATGAATCCAATGCGACCATACCAATCACTACTAAGGATTAACTGTGAAGGGAATCCTTGATGGTGGCGCTGGGTTAGCATTGTGACTAAAATTGCTGGGAAACTATGGGAAGACCTAACCTTGCGACCACAACCAAGATGGCCAATGGGTCTATTGTTAAACCTATTGGGATGCTAGAAGATCTCAAGATCAAGGTCTTTGGACATAAAATAAGGAGTTACCTTCATTGTTATGGATTTTCTCCAAACACACTATGGCATCGGAGATGATCTTAGGACGTCCTTTCATGATGGAAGCAAAAATGGTGCATGACTGGTCTAAAAAACCATGTCTACTTGTAGTTCCAAGATTCTGTTATTCGAGTGGATCTTGTGACGGTCGAGCACATCCCTCAGGAAACAGGTTTGTAATTGATCATAGATCTGACACCATAGTTCACTCGGCCCCATTGCAGTATTGTTACACGTGTAAAGCAACACTGATGTTGGGAAGATTCTCCTTATATGGATGTACTACATGGGATGACTGACGTCGGAAAATGTGGATTGGGCCCATAGCAGTGATAGCCATTTTTCGGCTCTCGTAATTGCATAGTAAGCTACCTCACCCTACCAAAATCACCCAAACACTATGCTATCCCTACCTTTCATTGTACATAGGCGTGGGATTAGGGGGCTTTTCCCATATCTTCTTAAAACCTCAGCTAGCTAAGTCCACTGGCTATTGAGCAAAAAAATAAATAAATTCAAAAAATAAAATATATTATGGCCCATTTGTGTGTAAAAATTGCATTATATATATGCCTGAAGAAATGGATTTTTATAATTATTCTGGTATTTATTTAAATATTTATACTTAGGTTAGTTTTTATAAACTATGTACACCACTTTCATCCTCTTACACCATAAGTAATTTTACAATGGTACATACTATAACCTTATATTTTTTCTTTTATACAAATCACTCCCACATTTTCACCCTCACCCTCGTAAAAACAAAAAAAATTGATTTTACTCTAGGTCACGTTAAATATTAATTTACTTGCATATCCTTTTTTCCTCATCACCACCAAAATAATCAAAGAGGGACCATATCATATGAATCCAATATCTTTCCATATCCAAAACTCCTCCAATTTTATATTATTATTTTTTACTCATTATCTAACACCATGTGCACATTGAGCAAAAGTCCCATGAATAGTCCATACACTAGTCCCACCATGTAAATATTGCTTTATTCACCAATAATCCTCCTCCATGCATGTGATCAAGGCAACTTGGATGATTTGTAATATATATGACTATAGGAGGGGCTCACTCTTGGATGCATTGTACAATTCAACAAAAGAAGGGGGCCACTAAAAGACTTTGCAGGCATAAAAACAGGCTTTTGGTGAGAATTTTGGCACCCACTCCAATCCGAATTTGGAGCGGTGGCAAAAGAGAAAAATGTAGCCCACGCTCTGAATAATCAACCTCAAATTTTTTCATGATTTTTTGGAGCTACCAGCGTGAGCTAATGAGTTTTTGAGTGGACCCCAGTCTGCCCACTTTTCTCACAATTAGCCCATAGTCTTCTCTCACCTCTTTTCCACACTTCTACACAACACACACACATTCCTCTCAATCCCTCACTCAAACCTAAACCTTCAATGTTTCTCTCACCTTCTTCACCATTAACCTCCCCTCTTACTCCCATAGCTCTCATATGAGCTCTCCATGTACATACAACCATTTCTTGCCTCTCTCATTATCTCCAAAGTACAATTCCATCTTACTAACTCTTATATATATACATAAATTCAGCATGTGTAACATGCTTAAACCTCTGCAAATCAAGAGATTCTCATCAATGAATACCATTTTCATCGTGAAAATCAACCTTGGCGGCGTGGCGTAAAAAGGGAAGACGAAGAAGAAGATCGATAGTCATTTTAGAAACCTACACAAGTAAGTCCAAAACTTCTTCAAGCTTCACCATCACAAGGATTTCCTCACTTCATTCTACCATGTTACTTCAACCATCCACCTCATTCTACCCATTGTAAATTCATCATTAACTTCTAGTGATTACTAACACTAACCACTAACATACTAACACAAAATAGCATTGCCTAACCATAAAAGACACACCTCACCTCAAGACATGTACAAAGTAACTCCTCTCACTCTCTCTCTCCTTTTTCTTAAAACCTACTTTCACCTTATTCACCATCAATAATGCTCTCTTTTGAGCCCACACCCATGACTTAAGCAACAAAAGAAGCCCGCAATGTTTGATATTCAAAAAATTCATAATCCTGATTTGTTAGCTTTAAAATAGGATTCCAATAATCATAATGAGGGTCTCCAACCTATAAATAGGCCCTCTCCTTCTTGTAAAACACCCTCCAACATCCACAAAGCACCCCAACACTCTAGCGTGAGGAGAGACTTAGGTGTAGAAACCACTTGTGAGCTTCACTCTTGGTGTGAGAGAAGCCTTCAAGCTACACATTGCAAGTGAGAGAGCGTGAGTTCCACAATCTCAACCACTATTGTATATGCTCCTTCATCATCAATAAATTTAGTTTGGTGCATCAAAGGCGTGATTCGACATTCAAATCTTCGCCTTCCATTTGTGCAATGCGGTTTGGTGAATTCAAGGTGACTTGTGTATTTAGTTTTGTATCGTTGATCTTGATTTTAGAAAGTGTTTTAGTGTGTTTTTCATTGCCAGTTTTGTGTCCATTGTAAGAGGGTATGTGGTGAGAGTCCCCACACCCTAAACAGTGTGTGTGTGTTTTGGCAATGTTTAGCAATCACTAAGCATTGAGTGAGTTGTACAAGTTCTACGATACATTCATACGAACCATCTCCATTTGCAAGTCACAAATAAAGTATTACGCAAGATCATTCCTCTCTCTCTCCCTTTGCTCTACTCTCTCATGGTCCATTTTGTGCTTGTCTTGGTGTGAGGTGCTTGTGTGTGTTTGTGGTGCATCTTCTTGGTTGTACCAAAACTCTCTTGCGACTTAGTTTCGCATACCATAACAGGTGGTGCCCCTATCTTGTTTGGGTTTGGTGTGGTTTGTTGTTTTTGTTGTGCTGTGGTTGCCCCAGCCTCATTGAGCAGCACGGAGCCTGAGGGGTGTTTAAGAGTCGCCTTTCTTTGTTGCCCCCCCGGACCGCCTCAATTTTGGTGCCCCCACGAGAGCGATTGTGTGCTTAGTTTGTTGTATTGCATGAATGCTTGAATTTCAGCATAATCAAGTAGATTTTATGAATCAAGAAAACATGTATGACGAGTTTAATTTCAAGAAACAATAATTGATCTAGAATATGGTTTCGATTATGCATAACATAAGAAAGGAAAAAAAACATTTTCACATAAAATTAGAATTCATGTTGAAAGACCTTTCAAAACTTGTGTAGTAGTTGATGATGTTTGGAACTATCTTTGTGTGGTTCTAGTATGTGAGAGACTATGCACGCTATAACCTTTGATGATATCCCAATCTTCTTCGAAATCCAGAAGAAGATGTTGATGATTTTCTTGCTGATTTAGAATGGTTTGTCATATCCTTGGTAAAAGGGATGACATTGAAAAAAGGGGGATTTTCTATTGCTATGCCTTAGAGGCAACGCTGAGCAATGTTTTGAGTAATTCTTCTCAGATTGAAGATGATATACCCAAATTTCCAAAGCTTTGAAGACCACATTCTCTAAATTCCAACAACAGAGACAACATGCTTCATTAGGAGACTTCAACAACATGTGAAAGACTAACTATGCTTATGAGGATATTTTTTTTCTCGTCAATGGGGAGAATGTGGATTAGTTCTACATTTTCAGATTATTAAAAAGAAGCAATTTATTTCGGGTTTGTCTCCATTTCCTAAAGACTAAGGTTACTTGTAGTGACCCTCTACCTTTGAAGAAGCGTCACTATTGCCCGAAGAAGTTTCACAAGTACTTTTACATCAAAAATGGTTTCCATCATGCTGAAGATCCAACCATCATGAAGTGTTTTTCTATCAAGGAGTCTCTCCTTTGCCATACTTGTCTCCTTCTACTCCAACAAATGTTGAAGAAGTTACTACATGCCAACTGATTATTCAAGTGCTAAAGTGTGTGCCAAGATTCAAATGTGGAATCTCTTTCTTCTACCTTTATCACAAGCATGCAAAATCGACACAAGATATCTCAAATGGCATTTAATGATTCAATAATGGATATATCCAACCCTTTGGCGGAGATCAATTTCTAGTCCAGCAGAAGAAGCTTTGGCACATGACTCTATGGAGAATGAAGACCTTGAAGGAACCTTGATCTTATGGAATGTTTTCTGAATTGTATCTTTTCTAAAAGAAGAGAGTGAAGATAAGATGAAATCATAGGTGATAGATCATAGACCACATTGATCATAAAGAGATGATTGTGTACTGCAATGCCAACTCCAAAACAAAGTAGAAGAGTGTGAGTTTGAATCCAGATAAGGATAATCTTGAAGAAGTGTTTGAGGATGTTGAAAACATTGGTATGACCCATGTATGTTAAGCATAGAGGAACCTATCATGCAAGAAGCAAATTTTCACAAAATCAAACAGTATTCCATCAACTTTTGAGGTGGTACAATGTGAGGATTTACAACCTTGCCAAAGGGGGCTTAGAAGGGATGAAGAACATGGAGATAGTAAAAACAAAAATCATAAAAGGAAACTATTTAGTAGGGTATCATCTCTTCCATGTGTTTAGTGGTGGCTCTTCATTCATGGGACATCTCTTAGCAAGGAAATCCAGCTATTTGAAGCCAACACTTCATATTGGTTTCACCTCTTCAAGGTCAACTTCTCCTCCTCACCTATACCTTTCACCGGGACACAAACCTTCTTAATGGAAGAGGACATGAATACTTGTGATGAACAATGTTTCCAAACATTCTTCATTTGGTTCTTTGTGTATGGAGCCCAATCTTGTAGCTCAAAACAAAATTGACGATCGCGGATAGAAAAAATCACAGAATGCTACAGACCCGCTCCAGAGGTAGTTTGGGTACCGAAAAAGAAAATTTGTTCCATCTAGCTCAGGAAGGGGGGAGTCCCATGAAGCTTCTAGCTCCTCAGTAAATACATCCATAGAAAAAGCTTCTCCATATGCCTCCACCTACAATAATGAACCTCCATGAAGCTACAAAGGAAATCCACACCTCTCAGTGTTTCAAGAATCACCTGTTCGATCCAGGGAAAGTACCTTACCACCCTTGCAACTCGACGGGAACCTAGGTAATAGAAAACTACTGGCAAAATCCTCACCTATTACCAACCGGAAAAAAATGGTTTCAAGGTGACCAAGCTCATTTCAAACGGTATACTACCCAAGGAAGGGGGAGTGTTTGCTGACAATCATTCACAAAGATTCTTCCCTCTCACCTCCTCCCTGACCTCTTAATCTCCAACTTAGGGAATGTAATATATAAAGCTTATACTCACAAAACAAGATAAAAAAGTAAAAGAGCAAGAGCCATAACACAAAAAAACATAAAAACACATTATGCACAATAACAGACCCTTGTAATGTGTTTTTATGTGTACAGATATGGCTATACGCTACAGTCATCCACTCTTTGCCTTGGGTGAGAGTAACCCTCATTACTTTTCATAAAATGTTTTACATGTCTTTCCGGTGCTTGCAGTGAATGGATTTGTAGGTACGCTAGCCATGTGAAGGAATTTTGAGGCGTAGAATGGCAATACTCTCTTGACCACTGAAACGATTGATCCATACTTAGTAGAGAGTTGTCTCCCATTGCACAACCTATTCATTTTGACCAAGAATTACTATAGGTGTCTAGTGACCTTCTTAGTAAACATGGGTACCTATGATGAAGAAGAAGATTTACATGACTACATGATGGCACTATGGTCCCTCATGGATGATGACTTTGTTTATCTCAACGAAAGGATAGGAATTTAGCCTTAGGGTTTCCCCCTAAACTCTACAATATCCTATTCCCTTGACTCTCTAGGGGGATGCAAATAATTAGTTAGGGTTCCTTATGTTCTTTTTTTTGTGTTCAAATAAGTTGGTACCTTTTCCCACATTGATGTGCCTCCAAGAAGTATTCTTTGTGTTTCTAGTCTGTACAGAGAACTGTTGCTGTTGTGTGTTAGATTTGGACCTTCATGGGATCTTTCTCTATCGTTCAAACTTCAAATCAAGCGCGACCATCAACATAAAAAACAAACAGGTAAGACCATATTAGGTAAAGTGGGAAAATCCCAATTCCCAGGTTGGACAACTTTCAATATATCATGTATAAAATATAGAGATTTTGTCAAAAATTTGAGTTTTCTTAAGGTCTCATTCCACTTTATGCACATACAATACACAATGAAAACAACTAAAATATCATGGTTTCAATCAATTGGATTATTAGGAGAGGAGTATATTGCATCCATTATCGTTGTCTATGTTCTACTGTCCTACCTACAACTTATCTCAACATGGAGAGCTTGGTTTCTAGGTCCACCACTTGTCCAAGTTAATGTAAAAGTGACTCAAGGTTCACAACTTGTGAAAGCAAGGATCCATTGAGGAATACAATCCACTTGGCTATTTTTCCTTAATTTATTGCATGTGACATTTAAGCAAGGTCCACTTCTAATCTATAACTTCTTAATTTGAGGCATGGGGCATACATAAAATATGTAGCATATGCTCTATTGCCTCATAGGAAGGTTGGTTTCAAGGTGCACTTATCCATGCTAGCCTATCTTGGAGAAATGATGGAGCTTGCTTCTCTCCTTGTTTCAATGGAGACTAGCTTGGACAAGTGGTGGACCTTTGCTTCTCTCTATGTTTCAATAGAGTTAGCTTGGACAAGTGGTGATCTTGGAACAAAACCCCCATGTAAAACATATCATGGGTATTCCAAGTGATTAGAAAGATTACCATTTAAGATATAACCTTATAGGTTGGACAACTAGATCTTGGCTTGGAGAAATGGTGGACCTTTGATTCTCTCCATGTTTCAATGGAGTCTATCTTGGAGAAATGGTGGAGCTTGCTTCTGTCCATGTTTCAATGGAGCCTAGCTTGAACAGTTGGTGGACCTTTGCTTCTCTCTATGTTTCAATAGAGTTAGCTTAGACACGTGGTGGATCTTCAAAATAAACCAACTACTATCAATGTTGCCTAGCTTGGACAAGTGGTGGAGTGTTTCTCTACTCCATGTTTCAATGGATCTTAGCTTGGACAAGTGTTGGACCTTAAAACAAAAACCCCATGTACAACATAGAATGGATTTTCTAGATTTCAATGGAGTCTAGCTTTAACAAATGGTGGAGCTTGTCTTCATCCATGTTTCAATGAAACTAGCTTGGACAAGTGGTGGACCTTGTAACAAACCCTCCCATGTACAACATATCATTGGTTTTCTAAGTGATGGGAAGGAATACCATTCAAGATATAAACTTATAGCTTGGATAAGTAGTTGACTTTAAAACCAAATTCATCATAATACAATGAAATACAGGTCAGCCAATTCCTAAATCTTGAGACCAAACCTCCCATGCTATTAGAGATAATATATTGGATAAGTGGTGGACCTTCTATTATTTTCCCATGCCTAGTTTAGACAACCGGTACACTTCGCAGCTATAAAGGTTGGACGAGTTGTGGAGCCTTGTTTCTATCCATGTTTTAATGGATCCTAGCTTGGACAAGTGGTGGACCTTGGAAAAAAGCTTCCATGTACAACATATATGAGGTTTTCCATGTTTTAATGGAACCTATCTTGGACAAATGGTGAAGCTTTCTTCTCTCCATGTTGATTTTGGAACTACCTTAGACAAGTGGTGGAGCTTTTCTTTTCTACTCTTCATAATACAATGAAGTATATGTTGGTTACATGGTGAATCTTAAGGCCAAACCTCCCATTTTACTAGAGATGATAGGTTGGACAAGTGGATCAACCTTCTATCATTTCTCCATGACTATATTGGACAATTAGTAGACATAACATCTCTCTATGTTGTCTAGAGATGAGCTTGGACAAGTGATGGACCCTGCTTCTCTCTCCCCTTGGTTTACTAGTTTGAAGACTCAGTATATATACTTTCTTAGATCTAGCTTGAACAAGTGGTGGACCTTGCATCCACAATCTTAATTCAGTATAAAAAAGTATATGAAAAAATAACATAGGAATCTTGGTTTGAAGGTCAAGAAATTAAGTTCCAAATGCCCAAAAAATTATTTTTTCAACCCATATTAAAAGAAAGTTAAATATGCACATAATAATATATTTTCCACCCATATAAAAAGAAAGTTAATTATGTTATTCCAAAATTGAAAAAGGAAACGTCCAAAAATTATATCTTTCCATCTTGTCAGATCTAAATCTTCATCAAGGCGACATGCATGTATACATCAACTTTCAAGCCATTCAAGAATACATGCACTTAGATTCCATAGTTTTGTTTTCAAAGTCTTTTAGGTTCTAAAACTCTTTCACATAAAGTATGTAATGACAAAATTCTTGAAGCAAACATTTGTGCCCAAGAAAAAGATCCCTCTCACATATTTAAAGTCCATGAATTCTCTGATCCACACTTACAAGTTTTATTTTGACATCAAACATCAATTCTTTCATAGTTCCAAATAAATGCAACCTCGATATGAATTGACAAAAAATGAATTTCTTTTACTATATGACCCAACATAGGCCCCAATCAAATAAAAAATGAGTCCCCAAAAATTTGGGTGCACTCTAGCAATACATCAGAGTCCCCTTACAATAGGATGCACTCCAATAGTACATTGAAGTCCCCTTAGAGTAGGGTGCACTCCATTCAAGTGTTCATAAAATTGACACACCTTTTATAAAAAAAAAAAGACTATATCAAATTATACAAATGTTGAAAGATACACACTAGAATAAAAAAAAGCATCTTATAGCCATATTTATTCAATGCTTTCGTGTTGACAAGTACACACCAAGGACATAATTTGTCTCAGAATCACTATACTGATTTACAATTGTGTTATATGTATAGACTCTCTTATCTCTTGCATACAACCATCCTACCAACCATGGAATTATGGTTCTCTGCAAGAAGTTTTGAAGTTGCTCGGAAGTTTGCCTCCACATCTTTGGAAATATAAGATATGTCCCTGGCATGTTCCACATCACCCTATATGGAGTGTCATCAAAAATTAAGGTATTGTTTGCATCCAAATCCTCAAATATCTTCCAAATATCACTCAGATTTTTGTGATAAACCCTTGTAAATCCTAACATGATATTTGGATTTTGGCAATTTTTGTTACTCATAAACACCTTGAACTTGGTATACTGCTCAGGAAAACACTTTTGTGTGATGCGTTGCACCCTTGTTAAGTTATAGCAACTCCATATCCATAGCTCAAAGTATTCAGCACAAAAATCCAAAAAACTTTGTGCGTCTGGTCGCACCACATGATAAACTTCATCTTTGTCCTCCACAAGTCGCATGTGTTGAGCCCAAGATGGCATAGAATCTCCATGTTTCATTTCAACTGTCTTGAGAAGTAACCCCTCTAGATCCAAGATAAGTACTCTTTTGATGTCCTTGAAAGCAAGTGGTAGGTGATAAGGAGGTGATTCATTCCTTGGACAAGGTCTTGGAGGAGGTTGGATGGGTAATTCAATAGTTTTCTTCAATTTATGCCAGCATATAGCCAATCCATTTTTCTGTAATGGTTCTGAAATTAAAGAACAAGAACACTTAATGCAAACACAACAATAGACATGATTTTTACATTGTCTACCCTAAGGTTTTATTAGATACCAAAATCCATCTATGATCTACTCATTAATAGAAAGAAAGTCAAATTAAAATCCTGACTCTTTTTTATGCTACACTCTCTCTTAGTCTCAATACCATGGAGTTCAACTAGACTTAAGTCAACTAATAACTACTACTTGTTGTTAAAGGTATGCTTGAAGTGTATAAGGCTTAACCAATGCTCTAGTGTAGAATGGGTATTTAGGTCTCAAGGTCTACCACTTATCCAAGCAAAGATCCATTTAGATATGGAAACCCAATTTTTCTTAATATAATGATATAGAGTGGACAAGTGGTGAATCCTGAGACCAAGCCACTCATGCTACTAGGGATAATAGGTTGGACAAGTGGTGGACCTTGAATGTAAACCCCCCATGTACAAAGTATCAGGGGTTTTGGGTATTTCAATGGACTCTAGCATCTTGGAAACATGGTGGAGCTTACTTCTCTCCATGTTTCAATGGAGTCTATCTTGGATAAATGGTGGAGCATCATTCTCTCCATGTTTCAATGGAGCCTACCTTGGACAAGTGGTGCATGTTTGTTTCTCTCTATGTTTGAACAGATTTAGCTTGGACAAGTGGTGGACCTTGGAACAAAATCCCCATGTAAAACATATCATGGACATTACAAGTGGTGAGAAAAAATACCATTCAATATATAACCTTATAGGTTGGAAAAGTGGTGGACCTTAACACCCAATTATTATTAATATAATGACATAGAGTGGACAAGTGGTGAATCTTGCGACCAAACCTACTAGGAAAAGTACGTTGGACAAGTGGTGGACCTTGAATGCAAACCCCCCATGTACAAAATATTACTCATGCTACTAGGAATAATTTGGTATTAAGGTCCATGTTTCAATGGAGCCTAGCTTGGAAAAGTGGTGGACCTTTGTTTCTCTCTATGTTTCAATAGAATTTGCTTGGACAAGTGGTGAACCTTGGAACAAAACCCCCATGTAAAGCATGTCATGGGCATTACAAGTGGTGAGAAAAAATACCATTCAAGGTATAACCTTATAGGCTGGACAAGTGGTGGACCTTAGCACCCAATTCCTCTTATTATAATGACATATAGTGGAAAAGTGGTGAATTGTGAGACCAAACCTACTAGGGATAATAGGTTGGAGAAATGGTTGACCTTGAATGTAAATCACCCATGTACAAAATATCATGGGTTTTGCGTATTTCAATGGAGCCTAGCATCTTGGAGACATGGTGGAACTTACTTCTCTCCATGTTTTAATGGAGCCTATCTAGGAGAAATGGTGGAGGTTCCTTCTCTCCATGTTTCAATGGAGCCTAGCTTGGACAAGTCGTGGACCTTTGTTTCTCTCTATGTTTGAATATGGTTAGCTTGGACAAGTGGTGGATCTTGGAATGAAACTCCCATGTAAAACATATCATGGGCATTTCAAGTGGCGAGAAAGGATACCATTTAAGATATAACCTTATAGGTTGGACAAGTGGTGGACCTTAACACAATATAATGACATAGAGTGTACAAGTGGTGAATCTTGAAACCAAACCACTCATGCTACTAGGGATAATAGGTTAAACAAGTGGTGGGCCTTGAAATAAAACCCCCTAGAGTGTTTCAATGGATCCTAGCTTGGAAACATGGTAAAGCTTGCTTCTCTCCATGTTTCAATGCAGCCTATCTTGGATAAATGGTGCAGCATCATTCTCTCCATGTTTCAATGGAGCCTAGCTTGGACAAGTGGTGGACCTTTGTTTCTCTCTATGTTTAAATAGAGTTATCTTGGAAAAGTGGTGGACCTTGGAACAAAAACCCCATGTAAAACATATCATGGGCATTACAAGTGGTGAGAAAAAATACCATTCAATATATAACCTTATAGGTTGGACAAGTGGTGGACCTTAACACCCAATTATTCTTAATATAATGACATAGAGTGGATAAGTGGTGAAATTGGGACCAAACCTACTAGGGAAATAGGTTGGACAAGTGGTGGACCTTGAATGTAAACGCCCCATGTACAAAATATCACTCATGCTACTAGAAATAATTTGGTATTAAGGTCCATGTTTCAATGCAGCCTAGCTTGGAAAAGTGGTGGACCTTTGTTTCTCTCTATGTTTCAATAGATTTATCTTGGATAAGTGGTGTACCTTGGAACAAAACCCCCATGTAAATCATGTCATGGGCATTACAAGTGGTGAGAAAAAATACCATTCAAGCTATAACATTATAGGTTGGACAAGTGGTGGACCTTAACACCTAATTCCTCTTAATATAATGACATAGAGTGGACAAGTGGTGAATCATGAGACCAAACCTACTAGGGATAATAGGTTGGACAAGTGGTGAACCTTGAATGTAAACCCCCCATGTACAAAAAATTATGGGTATTGGGTATTTCAATGGAGCCTAGCAACTTGGAGACATGGTGGAGCTTATTTCTCTCCATGTTTCAATGGAGCCTATCTAGGAGAAACAGTGGAGGTTCCTTCTCTCCATGTTTCAATGAGCCTAGCTTGGACAAGTGGTGGACCTTTCTTTCTCTATATGTTTTAATAGAGTTAGCTTGGACAAGTGGTGGACCTTGGAATGAAACCCCCATGTAAAACATATCATGGGCATTTCAAGTGGTGAGAAAGGATACTATTTAAAATATAACCTTATAGGCTGGACAAGTGGTGGACTTTAACACATATTTCTTCTTAATATAATGACATAGAGTGTACAAGTGGTGAATCTTGAGACCAAACCACTCTTGCTACTAGGGATAATAGGTTGGACAAGTGGTGGACCTTGAATGTAAACCCCTCATGTACAAAATTATGGGTTTAGGGTATTTCAATGGAGCCTAGCTTGGAGACATGGTGGAGATTGCTTCTCTCAATGTTTCAATGGAACCTATCTTGGAGAAATGGTGGATCATCCTTCTCTCCATGTTTCAATGGAGCCTATCTTGGACAAGTGGTGGACCTTTGCTTCTCTCTATGTTTTAATGGAGTTAGCTTGGACAAGTGGTGGGTCTTGGAACAAAACCCCTTTGTAAAACATAGCATGGACATTACAAGTGATGAGGAAAAATATCATTCAAGATATAACCTTATAGGTTGGAAAAGTGGTGATGGACCTTGACAAGTGGTGAAGGATACCATTTAAGATATACCCTTATAGGTTGGACAAGTGGTGGACCTTAACACCCAGTTATTCTTAATATAATGACATAGAGTGGATAAGTGGTGAATCTTAAGACCAAATCACTCATGCTACTAGGTATAATACGTTAGAGAAGTGGTAGACCTTGAATGTAAACACCCCATGTACAAAATATCATGGTTTTAGGGTGTTTCAATGGAGCCTAGAATCTCGGAGACATGGTAGATCTTGATTCTTTCCATGTTTGAATGGCACCTATCTTGGAAAAATGATGGAGGTTACTTCTCTCCATACTTCAACGGAGCCTAGCTTTGACAAGTGGTGAACCTTTGCTTCTCTCTATGTTTGAATAGAGTTAGCTTGGACAAGTGGTGGACCTTTGCTTCTCTCTATGTTTGAATAGAGTTAGCTTGGACAAGTGGTGGACCTTGGAATGAAACCCCCGTGTAAAACATATCATGGGCATTTCAAGTGGTGAGAAAGGATACCATTTAAGATATAACCTTATAGGTTGGACAAGTGGTGGACCTTAATACATAGTTCTTCTTAATATAATGACATAGAGTGTACAAGTGGTGTATCTTGAGACCAAACCACTCGTGCTACTAGGGATCCTAGCTTGGACAAGTGGTGGACCTTGGAAAAAAGTCCCCCTGTACAACATAGATGAGTTTTTTCATGTTTTAATGGAAGAGAGATTCGACAAATGGTGGAGCTTGCTTATCTCCATGTGGATTTTAGAACTAGCTTGGACAAGTGGTGGAGCTTTGCTTTTTTACTCTTCATAATACAATGATGTATAGGTTGGTTACATGGTGAATCTTAAGGCCAAACCTCCCATCTTACTAGAGATGATAGGTTGGACAAGTGGTCAACCTTCTATCATTTCTCCATGCCTATAATTAGACAATTAGTAGAACTAGCATCTTTCTATGTTGTCTAGAGCTGAGCTTGGACAAGTAGTGGACCTTGCTACTCTCTTCCCTTGGATTATTAGTTTGAAGACTCATTATATATACTTGCTTAGATCTATATAATTACTCATTAGTTAGGTTACAAGTGGGTATGTAATTTGTTAGCCTCAAGGGACTTTGAATATTGAATAGTAAGACCAAGTGCTGGTTTGAAGATCTTTTGCTTATCTAAACTAGACTCTAACTCAATAATAAGTTTCATAAGTTCCACGAATTGTCCTATCTAGGCTCCAAAAGAGTCTTAATTGGTTTGTGCTAGATTATAACTTCCTTGATGGGGTAGAATCCTAGAAAAATGAGGCACTATAAGTTTTACCTTAGCTCAAATGGATTTTTCACTTAAACTCGACTGCAATTTCGCTTGTCTTACCTAAAGACCATTGTGAGACATGGGAGCAAGAAAGCCATCCGATATTGTTTTAAGGACTATTACATAGGCAATCAATAACTTAAGTAAAGAAAAAAGACTTGGATCTTTCACAATTAATAACTTAAGTAAAGCCAAAAAGACTTGGATCTTTGACAGTTTTTTTCAAACTAAAAAAGCACAATCTCATGCTAACAAAACTATAAATCACAATTGAAAGGTTTGAACAAGAAAAAGATCAACAATCTTAATAAGAAGGATACTTTTCATTTCATTTGATGATTACAAACTAAAATAAAGTCTCTCAAGAAATTGATAAACAAAAAATGTAGGTGACTGCTTCATTATTTTGAGCAAAAATATCAAAATCTCTATTGATTGAGCTCCATCTAGTAGTATCCTTTGTAAGATCCTGCAAGAAGGAATAAAAAGAAAGATTTGTTAGATACCATGCACATGAGTGTTCAAGCATGTGTATCAAGAATATATGACATGTCACTAGTACCTTAGGGTTGCTTTCTATCCAGCCTTAGAAGATTGTTCTCAGCTTTCACCTTATTTATATAAGCCTTTGCTGTGGTTGCCTTCAAAACTCCTTTTGTGTTACAACCCAATTGCCTAGCTAAAGTGGTCAATTGTGACGCCTTCATGCTTTCAATGGGTGTACGCTCCTTTGCCAAGATCTCTTGTATTTGGGCTCTTCTCATTTCATTGCGGTGGCTTGTGTCACTTGCATCTTCAATGATAGTTTCATCTCTGTCACCTTTTGCAGGTGGTATTCTTCTTGTAAAGAACACCTTAGCTGACCAAACATCATTTTTTTGCTTCCAATACTCCATGATTTGTTTGTATTCACTATCATTTGTCACTATAGGTTGTCCATAACGATTAGAAGCAATTAAATCACGCACATCCCTTCTCTCATCAAGCTGAATCAAGTATGGCAGTAGCTCCTCCAAGAGCATATTGTCAACCATCTTCTCAGCATCAAATTGTGGTGGAAAAATGCAATTGTTTGCTGGTGAAATACATCCCTTGTAAGGAGAGTCATCAATAAGCACTGTTCTTTGTGGATCACATTCAAACCCCATGGCAATTTTGGCTAGAGGCTTGAACATTGCCTCAACGTTTGGATTGTCGGGTCTAAACAATTTTTGAGTTTGAGCGGTGTAGCAAACATCTTGCGACCAAATTGCAAAGAAAGGCAATGTATCCTCAGCTAAGTTGTTTAGTGCTGCAAGGATTTGATACACATTATTCCTAGTAGCTGTCGACCAAATTGCAACATTAAACCTTTGTAAAATAGTCTTCAAGAATTGGATGCAACCTGGCCTGAGTATAATATATCTTTTTGAATCCATTTGCACTGAGTTGTGGTGTGAGGATGGTTGAGGGGAACGTTTCAACAATAGACCATTTAAATCCAATATAATTGTAAGCATGGATTTCTCAACATCTACGCTACATGACGTAGTACCAATTGGCAATAGCTCGTGAGTGGACTTTTCAGTCTCTTTTGATGTATGTTGCATTTTTGAAGCATCGATTTCTTGGTTCTCATTATTGGAAGCTTGCTCAAGTTGCACAACACTAGACTCTAGTATAGAAATATCATCCATCTTGGGCACTTTAGAAACCATAGAATCTATGGATTCTATAGTTGTTGACTGAACCATAGGAGCGTTATCCATCCCAGTTTGTGAATCTAAGAAAACACACACACAAATGGTATCTCAAAACCACTAGAATTTTATTCACCATATTTATATGTAGAACTCCTAGTAAGAAATTTATTTAAGGTAAAGTCGTTGTTAGAATCCTTGCAACCATTTTCAGCATTCGTACACCAAACACCACTTGTCTAAAATACAATCTACTAACTCAACATTTTCCATCCTACACTTTATTAAAGATGAGTACTTAAAGTGAAAACTAAAAGCCACCCTTGTTGAGGAAACATGGATACAAGGTCCACCAAATGTCCAACCTAGACTACAAGAAAATAATTAGAGATTTGGCTTAGATTTGGATTCAAAGGCCACCACTTATTCAAGTAAGATAACTCCACTTGTTTAAGACAGTAATGTTTGAAGCCCCACCACTTGTCCAACCTAGACATTGATTAAATTTTGGTAAGATTTATCACAAATCTAGAGTAGAATCAAGATTCTATGGCCAAGGTAGTCAAATATGTTAGACAACACACAAAGCATAAGAGCACTCTAGATTCTCGTTGAGCATAAACTAAACAATAATCAAATGTTATATTCACTTGAGATTTCATCCATGAAAAATGAAAATGATGCATGTACTTGAGATTTCCATCCATGTACAATACTTTACAATGTCAAGTAAAGTTATAGTCAGCAAACAACTCTTCTCCTGCTTCAACTTGACAAATAGTCTCAATGCATACATGGCCATATTCTTCTGACTTGATGTGTGAAGAGGTGCATTTATGCCAAGGTGGCAAATTTGGATCAAATGTATAGCGTACGTTGGGACAGACATTTGTACTGTGAGAACTATTTATATAGCCCGACACGTTTCCTTCTTCTACACAACCAATAATGTATGATTGATCTTCCTCTTCTTCTATGTTTGGATCCTCTAGAAGAGAATATTTATAAGCTCTTGGAAATATTTTGCATATCTTTTTCCAGTCTTGAAATCTATACTTATGCCCTCCATAGTTTAGAATAGTCAAACCACTTTCCAGGGTAGTATGCACAAATAGCCCATAACCAGCTCCTTCAATACATGAAAGTCGCACTTCAAAATCCACACCGTTAATATGGAAAATTACATCTTTGGGAATAGGAAAAGTTGGTGTCCCAAAAGGATCTTCATGCCAATCATAGTGTGAAATACATCTAGTTTTTATATCACTTAACTCCTTTGTGTCTGCAAAAAGAAGAAAATATTATGCATAAAATAATGACAATATCAAAGAAAGATATCATTATTTTATAGTCCAATAGGTCCATTGTATGGAAGACTTAGAGTGCCTCTTACATGGTGCCTCCAAGGTTTCCAAAAAATAAAATCATTGGAAAAAAAAGGCCACTGTGTCTCCAATCTATTGCCCATTTGAAGCATAGAGAGAACCAAGGTCCACCACTTGTCCAAGCTAGACATGGAGCATTGACACAAGATCCAACACTTATCCAAGAACCCTATAGTATATGTGGTAACATGGGATGCATTGATGCAACAAAAGTAGTCTAGCCTCCTCATCCATCTCTTTTTTCTTGTAGCCTAGAGGGATTAGTTTCAAGGTCTATCACTAGTCAAAAACTACACATAGAACATTGATACAAGGTTCCACCACATGTGAAACCTATCATCTCTAGTAGCATGGATGGTTTGATATCAAGGTTCATCGCGTGTCCTACCTATACTCTATTGTAGCATATAGATTCTGGTTTGGTGGTACTACACTTGTCCAAACTTGGCTTGTTGTTGATATCTGGAGGTAATCAAGGGTCCTCCACTTGTCCAAGTTAGGCATATAAAACAATTGCAAGGTCCACCATGTGTACAACATATGATTGATTATAGCATGCATGGTCTTATTTCATGGGCAACCATCTTCTCTCCAACATGTGTCCAACCTCGGCTCCATTGAAGCATGGAGAGAAGCAAGGTCCACCACTTATCAAAGCTATTATTTTCTCCCAGTGCTTTCAAAACCCATAATACGTTGTACATGGGGGGGGGGGGGGATTCTTGTTTCAAGGTCCACCCCTTGGCTAAGATTGGATCCATTGAAACATAAAGAGAAGCAAGCTCTACCATTTGTCCAAGCTAGGAGCCATTGAAACATGAAAACCCCATAATATGTTGTATACGAGGGGTGTTTTTCAAGGTCTACCACTTGTCTAAGCTATGGTCCATTGGAACATGGAGAGAAGCAAAGCTCCACCACTTTTCTAAGCTAGGATCCATTGAAACATGGAGAGAAGCAAGCTCCATTGTTTGTCTAAGCTAGGCTCCATTGGAACAAGGAGAAAACAAGCTCCACCACTTGCCTATTATTGCATAGAGATTCTGGTTTGAAGGTCCACCACTTGTCCAACCTTGCCTTCATGTATGGAGATAATCAAGAGTGCAATGCTTCTCTAAGCTAGGGACATAAAAGAGTTTCAAGGTCCACTACATATACGATCTATGATGGGTTGTAGCATGGGAGGTTTCATTTTAAGGTTGACCACTTCTCCAGCTCCGCTTGTCCAACCTCAGATCCATTGAAGAATGGAGAATAAAGGTGTACCAACTCTCCAAAATAGGCAGGACAATCTCTATAAAACCCATGAATTGTTAATATATGCTATGCTGTGGAGTTTTGTTTGAAGTTCCACTCCTTATCCAAGCTACAATCCATTGAAGCATGGAACTAAGTAAGATATATCTCTAGTCCAAGATAGGATCCATTGAAACATAGAGAGAATCAAGGTCCACCACTTGTCCAAGCTATGCATGGGTAATTGATATAAGGACCACTACGTTTTCACCTATACTATGCTCTATCATGGATGGTTTCATATCCCACCAATTTTCCAACCTATTTAGTAGGTTGTATTATGGGGGTTTGGTTTCAAGGTACTTCACTTGTCTAAGGTGGGTTCCATTGAACCATGGAGAGAAACTATGTCTACCACTTGTCCGAAATATGCTCCTTTAAAACATAAAAACAAGGTCCACCACTTGTCCAAGCTAAAGTTTCTCTCCATTGAAGCATGGAGAGAAACAAGGTCTACCACCTGTCCAAAATATGCTCCATTGAAACATAAAAGCAAGGTCCACCACTTGTCCAAGCTAATATAACAAATGGGTGTTGGTTACAAGGTGTACCACACTTGTCTAAACTAGTCTTCATGCAAGGTCTACCACATGTCCAAGCTATATGAGCTTGTTTTGAAGGTCTACCACACCTCTTGAAATTAGGATCCATGTAAGGTCCACCTTTTGTCAAGCTATGCATTTAATGAGTACTAAAACTAAGTAAATTGCAGTACTTAAATACCTTTCCAAGCTCATTAAGATTTTGGTCTCTAAGGCCGGCCACCACCACATGTCTAATCTATGCTCTAATTGATTACTTATGCTATTTCTCAAAGTCCAAACATAAGCTCCCTTCTAGCAAGGTTAGTTTAAATTTAGGCTCCAGCACCTGTCTAAGCTAGGTTCAATTTATGAAGCATCACCATTTAACCATGCTACGATCTAATGTATCATATCAAGGGGGTATTGATAAAAGGTCCAAAACTTATTGAGTTCAAGCTCTTAAGTAATTAAGTCTTTGTGAGTATTAAATGTTTTAGTTTTAGTCTACAGATCCACCATTCAAAAACTCAAGTAATTTACTATTTACATTCAAACCTTGAATGCTTGAGATAAAAAATACAAGCTCAATCAATACTATATAAAGCAAAATCTAACATTAAGAGTATCAAATCAGTAACAAGAAACACTAACATGCACAAGAAACTCAAAACATACGTGTCTCCATTTCCAAAAAGTCCTCCATTGACAGAGGATGGTGTTGTTGTTGTTCTTCTTCTCTTTGTGGAGAGCACTCCTCTGTAACAGGCACAATGTCGCCTGATTGCGAAGTGGATTGTTGAAGTCCAGCCCATTTTTCTATATCTTCATGAGACTTAACAAAGTCTAGCACTATCAATTAAGCAGATGACTTCTTTTTTCTGTTGTATTCCTTCTTGTGCAACCAAGGAGCCATTACCAAAAACATCAACAAGCTTGTTGTCTTCAAAACAATATGTACGAATGTAGTGCTTGACCAAAGCTCTTTTTTTGGCCTCCAAATATTGCAAATCTGACATATCGTTATCTGCTACTTGAAGAAGAGAACAATCAATTGGCATGGGATGTTCCTCTGATCTTCTTCTCAGGTCTTCAAATGCATTGCCTTGTCCCAAGAAGGCAATAACTGTTAGGAATTGAATTGCTCCTTTGCAAGGAGCTGATGGAAAGTGATGCAATGCACCACAACAATGGTAGCTCAGATTATCTCCCATGGCGTGAAAGGCACATTGCAATTTTGTGAAGTTAGTGAAATCCACAAATGCAAGAAAGACAAATCCAGGATCTGTTGACCCTCCAGCAATAGCCAAGATCCCATCCAAAGCATTGTTAAATGTCTCCTCACTCCACTTCAAATTGCCTCCAACGTTTTTTGTCATATCTAAAACACATAAGCCAATAGGCACTTTATTATTGAAGTGGCGCATCAAGTAGAGATTGCCTTCCATTTGTAGGCTCACCACATAGATTGACCATGGCAAATCTCTAGGCTCAGTTTTCTCCTTTTGAAGGTGAATTGCCCATTGCATGTATTTTATTGCTCCATCTGGAAAAGCCATTTTCTTTGTTCCACGCGTCAAACTAGATCTGATCCATTCCTCGCATAGCATTAAAATTGTTTTATAAACAACATCATTGATGTTATACATTTTGACCACCTCCTCCCAGTCTTTACATGGTGAAGACTCATTCAAATTGTTGAAGCCTTCAAGAAGTGCATCTTGAATCAATTTGTCTTGCTTCAACTGCTTGATTCGATCATACATGTCAGTTGCATCACCATCCTTTGCACTCTTTGACAGTAAAATCTTCTCATCTCTAATCTCTTCTTGAATAGTCTTTACCTCTGATTCCTCAAGGCCACAAAGATATCTAAATACAGTTGTTGGGGGTTTCTTATTCTCCTCTTCTAGATTTTCAATGATTTCTATCCAGCAATCATAAACTAAATCAGAGTAGGTGACCATGTGTGCCTGTTTAGCAATCCAACTTGCTGCTGCACTCATTCTTGCCAATCGAAGAAAAGCCTAAAAAGAAATAGAGAAATAATTAAACTATTGAGCAAGATTTGTTAATTAAACACTATCAAAAAGACAAAGAAAATAACTTACATCCCATCCGGCACGAGATGCATGTCCCTCTGCAATTCCACTTGCTGCCTTTGGTGGTCGTCCTGAGAAGATCCATTGACTCCGTAAATGTCTCAATATTTGGCTGTAAGGTTGCTTGACATACAATGCCTGAGCCTCCTCATTTGCAATGGCAGATATAGCAGTTGCAACAAATGGAGGAGCATTCACAACAATGCGAGCCTTTCTAAATTTATACACGCTAATCAGTCTTTCAAAGATCTCTTTGTTGTTTTGTTCATTGTGAAGCAAAACTTTTGCAGCATAGATTGAATGCTGCCCATCAAGAATCCAATAATGATAATCTTTAATTTTTTGCTCCTCTACCTCTTCTACTGCCAAAGGAGTCCCCTTCTTTGATTTTGCATTTCGAACAGGCATCAAATATGCACATGCTGCAGGCTTGGTCGTACTCCGTGAAAATCCAAATAACACACTTTCAGCGTGTTTTTTATCCATAATACGTGCATTATAGTGATCAGGAGCAAGCCAACAATTTTGAATAGGGATATCAAATTCCCTATATTGGAAAGGAAAATAATTTATGTACTTATTCATTCCACCTGTATCTTTTTCTTGTCCTTTCATGGCCTCAGCTTCTAAAACATCTGGATCCACAATTCTCATCTTTGACATTGAACCCTCTGTTGATGAGGATGCCAAAGATGCCTTGTCTACATCCAAAATGGAACTAGTTCGCTTAGCTTCTACTTTCTGCACTTTTGCTTGCTTCTTTGTGGATGGTGGTCGTGAAGCTTTCACCTTTTTTCGTTGTAGTGTGGCAATGATGGAGCTTTGAAGTTGATCTGCTGTGATATTTGGATTTGATTCTGCAAACTTCCATCCTCGAGAAAACATTGTCTCTTCTTTGTTTCTAGACATGCGCTCCAATGCATATGCTCCTGGAGATAGTTGAAATTCTAGATTCATTGGAACTAGAATGTCAATGCATTCCACCTCTGGATGACTATCAACTACAGAGACAGATGCTTCCACAACTTGTCCAACATCTTCAAACAAGCTGTCATTCTCCTTTTTGGCAATAAATAGATGCACCTTATGAAATTGTGCACCCTCTATACCATGTATGTCCAAATACCATTTCCTAAGATCATTGCAAGTATAGTCAACTGAGACAGCAACCCTTGCAACCTGTTTTTTTGGAGCCATCTTTCCTGAAACAAAAAAAACCAAATGTTATTTTAACATATACTTTTTTGTAATGGATTAAGTTTGTGTGAATACAAGTTCCACCACTTGTTCAAGCTAGATCTAAGCAAGTATACATAGTGATCATTTAAGCTAGTAAACTAAGGGAAGGGAGAAGTAAGGTCCACCACTTGTCCAAGCTTAGCTCTAGACAACATGGAGAGATTGGAGGTCTACTAATTGTCTAATATAGGCTAACTATATTGAAACATAGAGAGAAGCAAAGGTCCACCACTTGTCCAATCTAGGGTCCATTGAAACATGGAGAGAAGGATGCTCCACCATTTGTCCAAAATAGGCTCCATTGAAACATGAAGAGAAGCAAGATGCACCATGTCTTTGAGATGCTAGGCTCCATTGAAATACCTTAAACCCATGATATTTTGTATATGTGGGGTTTAAATTCAAGGTCCACCACTTGTCCAACCTATTATCCCTAGTAGCATGAGTGGTTTGGTCTCAAGATTCACCACTTTTCCACTCTATGTCATTATATTAAGAAGATCTGGGTGTTAAGGTCCACCACTTGTCCAACCTATAAGGCTATATCTTAAATGGTATTATTTACCACCACTTGGAATGCACATGATGGGTTTTACATAGGGGTACGGTTCCAAGGTCCACCACTTGTCCAAGCTAACTCTATTGAAACATAGAGAGAATCAAAGGTCCACCACTTGTCCAAGCTAGGCTCCATTGAAACATGGAGAGAAGGATGCTCCACCATTTGTCCAAGCCAGGTTTGATTGAAACATGAAGAGAAGCAAGCTGCACCATGTCTCCAAAATGCTAGGCTCCATTGAAATATCTTAAACCCATGATATTTCGTACATGGGGGGTTTACATTCAAGGTCCACCACTTGTCCAACCTATTATCACTAGTAGCATGAGTGGTTTGATGTCAAGATTCACCACTTTTCTACTCTATGTCATTATATTAAGAAGATCTGGGTGTTAAGGTCCACCACTTGTCCAACCTATAAGGCTATATCTTAAAGGGTATTCTTTCTCACCACTTGGAATGACCATGATAGGTTTTACATGGGGGTTTGGTTCCAAGTTCCACCACTTGTCCAAGCTAACTCTATTGAAACATAGAGAGAAGCAAAGGTCCACCACTTGTCTAAGCTAGGGTCCATTGAAACATGGAGAGAAGGATGCTCCACCATTTGTCCAAGATAGGCTCCATTGAAACATGAAGAGAAGCAAGCTGCACCATGTCTCCAAGATGCTAAGATCCATTGAAATACCTTAAACCCATGATATTTTGTACATGGGGAGTTTACATTCAAGGTCCACCACTTGTCCAACCTATTATCTCTAGTAGCATGAGTGGTTTGGTCTGAAGATTCACCACTTTTCCACTCTATGTCATTACGTTAAGAAGATCTGGGTGTTAAGGTCGACCACTTGTCCAACCTATAAGGGTATATCTTAAAGGGTATTCTTTCTCACCACTTGAAATGTCCATGATATGTTTTACATGGGGGTTTGGCTCCAAGGTCCACCACTTGTCCAAGCTAACTCTATTGAAACATAGAGAGAAACAAAGGTCCACCACTTGTCCAAGCTAGGCTCCATTGAAACATGGAGAGAAGGATCCTCTACCATTTGTCGAAGCTAACTCTATTGAAACATGGGGGGTTTACATTCAAGGTCCACCACTTGTCCAACCTATTAACGCTAGTAGCATGAGTGGTTTGGTCTCAAGATTCACCACTTTTTCACTCTATGTCATTATATTAAGAATATTTGGGTGTTAAGGTCCACCACTTGTCCAACCTATAAGGCTATATCTTAAGGGTTATTCTTTCTCACCACTTGGAGTGACCAGCATAGGTTTTACATGGGGGTTTTGTTTCAAGGTCCACCACTTGTCCAAGCTAACTCTATTGAAACATAGAGAGAATCAAAGGTCCACCACTTGTCCAAGCTAGGGTCCATTGAAACATGGAGAGAAGGATGCTCCACCATTTGTCCAAGATACGCTCCATTGAAACATGAAGAGAAGCAAGCTACACCATGTCTCCAAGATGCTAGGCTCCATTGAAATACCTCAAACCCATGATATTTTGTACATGGGGGTTTACATTCAAGGTCCACCACTTGTCCAACCTATTATCTCTAGTAGCATGAGTGGTTTGGTCTCAAGATTCACCATTTTTCCACTCTATGTCATTCTATTAAGAATATATGGGTGCTAAGGTCCACCACTTGTCCAACCTATAAGGCATATCTTAAACTTTATTCTTTCTCACCACTTGGAGTTACCAAGATAGGTTTTACATGGGAGTTTGGTTCCAAGGCCCACCACTTGTCCAAGCTAACTCTATTGAAACATAGAGAGAAGCAAAGGTCCACCACTTGTCCAAGCTAGGCTCCATTGAAACATGGAGAGAAGGATGCTCCACCATTTGTCCAAGATAGGCTCCATTGAAACATGAAGGGAAGCAATCTGCACCATGTCTCCAAGATTCTAGGATCCATTGAAATACCTTAAACCCACGATATTGTTTACATGTGGGGTTTAACGTCAAGGTCAGTCACTTTTCCAAGCTATTATCCCTAGTAGCATGAGTGGTTGGGTCTCAAGATTTACCACTTTTCCACTCTATGTCGTTATATTATGAAGATCTAGGTTCTAAGGTCGACCACTTGTCCAACCTATAAGGCTAGATCTTAAAGGGTATTATTTCTCACCACTTGGAATGACCATGATATGTTTTACATGGGGGTTTGGTTTCAAGGTCCACCACTTGTCCAAGCTAACTCTATGGAAACATAGAGAGAAGCAAAGGTCCACCACTTGTCCAAGCTAGGCTCCACTGAGACATTTAGAGAAGGATGATCCCCCATTGGTGGAAGATAGGCTTCATTGAAACATGAAAAGAAGCAAGTTGCACCATGTCTCCAAGATTCTAGGATCCATTGAAATACCTTAAACCCACGATATTGTTTACATGTGGGGTTTAACGTCAAGGTCAGTCACTTTTCCAAGCTATTATCCCTAGTAGCATGAGTGGTTTGGTCTCAAGATTCACCACTTTTCCACTCTATGTCATTATATAAAGAAGATCTAGGTGTTAAGGTCGACCACTTGTCCAACCTATAAGCGTATATCTTAAAGGGTATTCTTTCTCACCACTTGAAATGTCCATGATATGTTTTACATAGGGGTTTGGTTCCAAGGTCCACCACTTATCCAAGCTAACTTTATTCTTCTCATAGAGAGAAGCAAAAGGTCCACCACTTGTCCAAGCTAGGCTCCATTGAAACATGGAGAGAAGGATGCTCCACCATTTGTCGAAGCTAACTCTATTGAAACATGGAAGGTTTACATTCAAGGTCCACCAGTTGTCCAACCTATTAACGCTAGTAGCATGAGGGGTTTGGTCTCAAGATTCACCACTTTTTCACTCTGTGTTATTATATTAAGAATATTTGGGTATTAAGGTCCACCACTTGTCCAACCTATAAGACTATATCTTAATGGTTATTCTTTCTGACCACTTGGAGTGACCATGAAAGGTTTTACATGGGGGTTTGGTTCCAAGGTCCACCACTTGTCCAAGCTAACTCTATTGAAACATAGAGAGAAGCAAAGGTCCACCACTTGTCTAAGCTAGGGTCTATTGAAACATGGAGAGAAGGATGCTCCACCATTTGTCCAAGATAGACTCCATTGAAACATGAAGAGAAGCAAGCTGCACCATATCTCCAAGATGCTAGCCTCCATCGAAATACCTTAAACCCACGTTATTTTGTACATGGGGAGTTTACATTCAAGATCAACAATTTGTCCAACCTATTATCGCTAGTAGCATGAGTGGTTTGCTCTCAAGATTCACCACTTTTCCACTCTCTATCATTATATTAAGAATATTTGGGTGTTAAGGTCCACCACTTGTCCAACCTATAAGACTATATCTTAATGGTTATTCTTTCTCACCCCTTGAAAGACTATATCTTAATGGTTATCCCTAGCTATTATTGCTAGTAGCCTGAGTGGTTTGGTCTCAAGATTCACCACTTTTATTAAGAATATGTGGGTGTTAAGGTCCACCACTTGTCCCACCTATAAGGCTACATCTTAAAGGTTATTCTTTCTTACTACTTGGAGTGACCATGATAGGTTTTACATGGGGTTTTGGTTCCAAGGTCCACCACTTGTCCAAGCTAACTCTATTGAAACATAGAGAGAAGCAAAGGTCCACCCCTTGTCTAAGCTAGGGTCCATTGAAACATGGAGAGAAGGATGCTCCACCATTTGTCCAAGGTAGGCTCCATTGAAACATGAGGAGAATCAAGGTGCACCATGTCTCCAAGATGCTAGGCTGCATCGAAAAACATTAAACCCACGATATGTCGTAGATGAGGGGTTTACATTCAAGGTCCAACACTTGTCCAAGCTATTATTGGTAGTAGCCTGAGTGGTTTGGTCTCAAGATTCACCACTTTTCATCCCTATGTCATTATATTAAGAATATGCGCGTGTTAAGGTCCACCACTTGTCAAACCTATAAGGCTATATCTTAAAGGTTATTCTTTATTACCACTTGGAGTGACCATGATAGGTTTTACATGGGGGTTTGGTTCCAAGGTCCACCACTTGTCCAAGATAACTCTATTGAAACATAGAGAGAATCAAAGGTCCACCACTTGTCCAAGCTAGGGTCCATTGAACAATGGAGAGAAGGATGCTCCACCATTTGTCCAAGATAGGCTCCATTGAAACATGAGGAGAAGCACGCTGCACCATGTCTCCAAGATGCTAGGCTCCATCCAAATACATTAAACCCACGATATTTCGTAGATGAGGGGTTTACATTCAAGGTCCACCACTTGTCCAAGCTATTATTGCTAGTAGCCTGAGTGGTTTGGTCTCAAGATTCACCACTTTTATTAAGAATATGTGGGTGTTAAGGTCCACCACTTGTCCAACCTATAAGGCTACATCTTAAAGGTTATTCTTTCTTACTACTTGGAGTGACCATGATAGGTTTTACATGGGGGTTTGGTTCCAAGGTCCACCACTTGTCCAAGCTAACTCTATTGAAACATAGAGAGAAGCAAAGGTCCACCCCTTGTCTAAGCTAGGGTCCATTGAAACATGGAGAGAAGGATGCTCCACCATTTGTCCAAGGTAGGCTCCATTGAAACATGAGGGAAGCAAGTGCACCATGTCTCCAAGATGCTAGGCTCCATCGAAAAACATTAAACCCACGATATGTCGTAGATGAGGGGTTTACATTCAAGGTCCACACTTGTCCAAGCTATTATTGCTAGTAGCCTGAGTGGTTTGGTCTCAAGATTCACCACTTTTCCACTCTATGTCATTATATTAAGAATATGCGCGTGTTAAGGTCCACCACTTGTCCAACCTATAAGGCTACATCTTAAAGGTTATTCTTTATTACCACTTGGAGTGACCATGATAGGTTTTACATGGGGGTTTGGTTCCAAGGTCCACCACTTGTCCAAGCTAACTCTATTGAAACATAGAGAGAAACAAAGGTCCACCACTTGTCCAAGCTAGGGTCCATTGAAACATGGAGAGAAGGATGCTCCACCATTTGTCCAAGATAGGCTCCATTGAAACATGACGAGAAGCAAGCTGCACCATGTCTCCAAGATGCTAGGCTCCATCGAAATACATTAAACCCACGATATTTCGTAGATGAGGGGTTTACATTCAAGGTCCACCACTTGTCCAAGCTATTATTGCTAGTAGCCTGAGTGGTTTGGTCTCAAGATTCACCACTTTTATTAAGAATATGTGGGTGTTAAGGTCCACCACTTGTCCAACCTATAAGGCTACATCTTAAAGGTTATTCTTTCTTACTACTTGGAGTGACCATGATAGGTTTTACATGGGGGTTTGGTTCCAAGGTCCACCACTTGTCCAAGCTAACTCTATTGAAACATAGAGAGAAGCAAAGGTCCACCCCTTGTCTAAGCTAGGGTCCATTGAAACATGGAGAGAAGGATGCTCCACCATTTGTCCAAGGTAGGCTCCATTCAAACATGAGGAGAAGCAAGGTGCACCATGTCTCCAAGATGCTAGGCTCCATCGAAAAACATTAAACCCACGATATGTCGTAGATGAGGGGTTTACATTCAAGGTCCAACACTTGTCCAAGCTATTATTGGTAGTAGCCTGAGTAGTTTTGGTCTCAAGATTCACCACTTTCCACTCTATGTCATTATATTAAGAATATGCGCGTGTTAAGGTCCACCACTTGTCCAACCTATAAGGCTACATCTTAAAGGTTATTCTTTATTACCACTTGGAGTGACCATGATAGGTTTTACATGGGGGTTTGGTTCCAAGGTCCACCACTTGTCCAAGCTAACTCTATTGAAACATAGAGAGAAACAAAGGTCCACCACTTGTCCAAGCTAGGGTCCATTGAAACATGGAGAGAAGGATGCTCCACCATTTGTCCAAGATAGGCTCCATTGAAACATGACGAGAAGCAAGCTGCACCATGTCTCCAAGATGCTAGGCTCCATCGAAATACATTAAACCCACGATATTTCGTAGATGAGGGGTTTACATTCAAGGTCCACCACTTGTCCAAGCTATTATTGCTAGTAGCCTGAGTGGTTTGGTCTCAAGATTCACCACTTTTCACCACTTATATTAAGAATATGGGTGTTAAGGTCCACCACTTGTCCAACCTATAAGGCTACATCTTAAAGGTTATTCTTTCTTACTACTTGGAGTGACCATGATAGGTTTTACATGGGGGTTTGGTTCCAAGGTCCACCACTTGTCCAAGCTAACTCTATTGAAACATAGAGAGAAGCAAAGGTCCACCCCTTGTCTAAGCTAGGGTCCATTGAAACATGGAGAGAAGGATGCTCCACCATTTGTCAAGTAGGCTCCATTAAACATGAGGAGAAGCAAGGTGCACCATGTCTCCAAGATGCTAGGCTCCATCGAAAAACATTAAACCCACGATAGTCGTAGATGAGGGTTTACATTCAAGGTCCACCACTTGTCCAAGCTATTATTGCTAGTAGCCTGAGTGGTTTGGTCTCAAGATTCACCACTTTTGTTAAGAATATGTGGGTGTTAAGGTCCACCACTTGTCCAACCTATAAGGCTACATCTTAAAGGTTATTCTTTCTTACCACTTGGAGTGACCATGATAGGTTTTACATGGGGGTTTGGTTCCAAGGTCCACCACTTGTCCAAGCTAACTCTATTGAAACATAGAGAGAAGCAAAGGTCCACCACTTGTCCAAGCTAGGGTCCATTGAAACATGGAGAGAAGGATGCTCCACCATTTGTCCAAGGTAGGCTCCATTGAAACATGAGGAGAAGCAAGGTGCACCATGTCTCCAAGATGCTAGGCTCATCGAAAAACATTAAACCCACGATATGTCGTAGTTGTGGGGTTTACATTCAAGGTCCAACACTTGTCCAAGCTATTATTGCTAGTAGCCTGAGTGGTTTGGTCTCAAGATTCACCACTTTTTCCACTCTATGTCATTATATTAAGAATATGTGGTGTTAAGGTCCACCACTTGTCCAACCTATAAGGCTACATCTTAAAGGTTATTCTTTATTACCACTTGGAGTGACCATGATAGGTTTTACATGGGGGTTTGGTTCCAAGGTCCACCACTTGTCCAAGCTAACTCTATTGAAACATAGAGAGAAACAAAGGTCCACCACTTGTCCAAGCTAGGGTCCATTGAAACATGGAGAGAAGGATGCTCCACCATTTGTCCAAGATAGGCTCCATTGAAACATGACGAGAAGCAAGCTGCACCATGTCTCCAAGATGCTAGGCTCCATCGAAAAACATTAAACCCACGATATTTCGTAGATGAGGGGTTTACATTCAAGGTCCACCACTTGTCCAAGCTATTATTGCTAGTAGCCTGAGTGGTTTGGTCTCAAGATTCACCACTTTTTTTAAGAATATGTGGTGTGTTAAGGTCCACCACTTGTCCAACCTATAAGGCTACATCTTAAAGGTTATTCTTTCTTACTACTTGGAGTGACCATGATAGGTTTTACATGGGGGTTTGGTTCCAAGGTCCACCACTTGTCCAAGCTAACTCTATTGAAACATAGAGAGAAGCAAAGGTCCACCCTTGTCTAAGCTAGGGTCCATTGAAACATGGAGAGAAGGATGCTCCACCATTTGTCCAAGTAGGCTCCATTGAAACATGAGGAGAATCAAGTTGCACCATGTCTCTCCAAGATGCTAGGCTCCATCGAAAAACATTAAACCCACGATATGTCGTAGATGAGGGGTTTACATTCAAGGTCCACCACTTGTTCAAGCTATTATTGCTAGTAGCCTGAGTGGTTTGGTCTCAAGATTCACCACTTTTCCACTCTATGTCATTATATTAAGAATATTGGGTGTTAAGGTCCACCACTTGTCCAACCTATAAGGATACATCTTAAAGGTTATTCTTTCTTACCACTTGGAGTGACCATGATAGGTTTTACATGGGGGTTTGGTTCCAAGCTCCACCACTTGTCCAAGCTTACTCTATTGAAACATAGAGAGAAACAAAGGTCCACCACTTGTCCAAGCTACGGTCCATTGAAACATGGAGAGAAGGATGCTCCACCATTTGTCCAAGATAGGCTTCATTGAAACATGACGAGAAGCAAGCTGCACCATGTCTCCAAGATGCTAGGCTCCATCGAAATACATTAAACGCACGATATTTCGTAGATGAGGGGTTTACATTCAAGGTCATCCACTTGCCCAAGCTATTATTGCTAGTAGCCTGAGTGGTTTGGTCCCAAGATTCACCACTTTTCTTAAGAATATGTGGGTGTTAAGGTCCACCACTTGTCCAACCTATTAGGCTACATCTTAAAGGTTATTCTTTCTTACTACCTGGAGTGACCATGATAGGTTTTACATGCGGGTTTGGTTCCAAGGTCCACCACTTGTCCAAGCTAACTCTACTGACACATAGAGAGAAGCAAAGGTCCACCCCTTGTCTAAGCTAGGGTCCATTGAAACATGGAGAGAAGGATGCTCCACCATTTGTCCAAGGTAGGCTCCATTGAAACATGAGGAGAAGCAAGTGCACCATGTCTCCAAGATGCTAGGCTCCATCGAAAAACATTAAACCACGATATGTCGTAGATGAGGGGTTTACATTCAAGGTCCACACTTGTCCAAGCTATTATTGGTAGTAGCCTGAGTGGTTTGGTCTCAAGATTCACCACTTCTCCACTCTATGTCATTATATTAAGAATATGCGCGTGTTAAGGTCCACCACTTGTCCAACCTATAAGGCTACATCTTAAAGGTTATTCTTTATTACCACTTGGAGTGACCATGATAGGTTTTACATGGGGGTTTGGTTCCAAGGTCCACCACTTGTCCCAAGCTAGGGTCCATTGAAACATGGAGAGAAGGATGCTCCACCATTTGTCCAAGATAGGCTCCATTGAAACATGACGAGAAGCAAGTTGCACCATGTCTCCAAGATGCTAGGCTCCATCGAAATACATTAAACCCACGATATTTCGTAGATGAGGGGTTTACATTCAAGGTCCCCACTTGTCCAAGCTATTATTGCTAGTAGCCTGAGTGGTTTGGTCTCAAGATTCACCACTTTTATTAAGAATATGTGGGTGTTAAGGTCCACCATTGTCCAACCTATAAGGCTACATCTTAAAGGTTATTCTTTCTTACTACTTGGAGTGACCATGATAGGTTTTTCATGGGGGTTTGGTTCAAGGTCCACCACTTGTCCAAGCTAACTCTATTGAAACATAGAGAGAAGCAAAGGTCCACCCCTTGTCTAAGCTAGGGTCCATTGAAACATGGAGAGAAGGATGCTCCACCATTTGTCCAAGGTAGGCTCCATTGAAACATGAGGAGAAGCAAGGTGCACCATGTCTCCAAGATGCTAGGCTCCATCGAAAAACATTAAACCCACGATATGTCGTAGATGAGGGGTTTACATTCAAGGTCCAACACTTGTCCAAGCTATTATTGGTAGTAGCCTGAGTGGTTTGGTCTCAAGATTCACCACTTTTCCACTCTATGTCATTATATTAAGAATATGCGCGTGTTAAGGTCCACCACTTGTCCAACCTATAAGGCTACATCTTAAAGGTTATTCTTTATTACCACTTGGAGTGACCATGATAGGTTTTACATGGGGGTTTGGTTCCAAGGTCCACCACTTGTCCAAGCTAGGGTCCATTGAAAACATGGAGAGAAGGATGCTCCACCATTTGTCCAAGATAGGCTCCATTGAAACATGACGAGAAGCAAGCTGCACCATGTCTCCAAGATGCTAGGTCCATCGAAATACATTAAACCCACGATATTTCGTAGATGAGGGGTTTACATTCAAGGTCCACCACTTGTCCAAGCTATTATTGCTAGTAGCCTGAGTGGTTTGGTCTCAAGATTCACCACTTTTATTAAGAATATGTGGGTGTTAAGGTCCACCACTTGTCCAACCTATAAGGCTACATCTTAAAGGTTATTCTTTCTTACTACTTGGAGTGACCATGATAGGTTTTACATGGGGTTTGGTTCCAAGGTCCACCACTTGTCCAAGCTAACTCTATTGAAACATAGAGAGAAGCAAAGGTCCACCCCTTGTCTAAGCTAGGGTCCATTGAAACATGGAGAGAAGGATGCTCCACCATTTGTCCAAGGTAGGCTCCATTGAAACATGAGGAGAAGCAAGGTGCACCATGTCTCCAAGATGCTAGGCTCCATCGAAAAACATTAAAACCCACGATATGTCGTAGATGAGGGGTTTACATTCAAGGTCCACCACTTGTCCAAGCTATTATTCTAGTAGCCTGAGTGGTTTGGTCTCAAGATTCACCACTTTTCCACTCTATGTCATTATATTAAGAATATGCGCGTGTTAAGGTCCACCACTTGTCCAACCTATAAGGCTACATCTTAAAGGTTATTCTTTATTACCACTTGGAGTGACCATGATAGGTTTTACATGGGGGTTTGGTTCCAAGGTCCACCACTTGTCCAAGCTAACTCTATTGAAACATAGAGAGAGAAACAAAGGTCCACCACTTGTCCAAGCTAGGGTCCATTGAAACATGGAGAGAAGGATGCTCCACCATTTGTCCAAGATAGGCTCCATTGTTGAAACATGACGAGAAGCAAGCTGCACCATGTCTCCAAGATGCTAGGCTCCATCGAAATACATTAAACCCACGATTATTCGTAGATGAGGGGTTTACATTCAAGGTCCACCACTTGTCCAAGCTATTATTGCTAGTAGCCTGAGTGGTTTGGTCCAAGATTCACCACTTTTATTAAGAATTTGTGGGTGTTAAGGTCCACCACTTGTCCAACCTATAAGGCTACATCTTAAAGGTTATTCTTTCTTACTACTTGGAGTGACCATGATAGGTTTTACATGGGGGTTTGGTTCCAAGGTCCACCACTTGTCCAAGCTAACTCTATTGAAACATAGAGAGAAGCAAAGGTCCACCCCTTGTCTAAGCTAGGGTCCATTGAAACATGGAGAGAAGGATGCTCCACCATTTGTCCAAGGTAGGCTCCATTGAAACATGAGGAGAAGCAAGGTGCACCATGTCTCCAAGATGCTAGGCTCCATCGAAAAACATTAAACCACGATATGTCGTAGATGAGGGGTTTACATTCAAGGTCAACACTTGTCCAAGCTATTATTGGCTAGTAGCCTGAGTGGTTTGGTCTCAAGATTCACCACTTTTCCACTCTATGTCATTATATTAAGAATATGGGCGTGTTAAGGTCCACCACTTGTCCAACCTATAAGGCTACATCTTAAAGGTTATTCTTTATTACCACTTGGAGTGACCATGATAGGTTTTACATGGGGGTTTGGTTCCAAGGTCCACCACTTGTCCAAGCTAGGGTCCATTGAAACATGGAGAGAAGGATGCTCCACCATTTGTCCAAGATAGGCTCCATTGAAACATGACGAGAAGCAAGATGCACCATGTCTCCAAGATGCTAGGCTCCATCGAAATACATTAAACCCACGATATTTCGTAGATGGAGGGGTTTACATTCAAGGTCCACCACTTGTCCAAGCTATTATTGCTAGTAGCCTGAGTGGTTTGGTCTCAAGATTCACCACTTTTATTAAGAATATGTGGGTGTGCTAAGGTCCACCACTTGTCCAACCTATAAGGTTACATCTTAAAAGTTATTCTTTCTTACTACTTGGAGTGACCATGATAGGTTTTACATGGGGGTTTGGTCCAAGGTCCACCACTTGTCCAAGCTAACTCTATTGAAAACATAGAGAGAAGCAAAGGTTCCACCCCTTGTCTAAGCTAGGGTCCATTGAATTTCAAACATGGAGAGAAGGATGCTCCACCATTTGTCCAAGGTAGGCTCCATTGAAACATGAGGAGAAGCAAGGTGCACCATGTCTCCAAGATGCTAGGCTCCATCAAAAAACATTTAACCCACGATATGTCATAGATGAGGGGTTTACATTCAAGGTCCAACACTTGTCCAAGCTATTATTGGTAGTAGCCTGAGTGGTTTGGTCTCAAGATTCCCCATTTCCACTCTATGTCATTATATTAAGAATATGCGCGTGTTAAGGTCCACCACTTGTCCAACCTATAAGGCTACATCTTAAAGGTTATTCTTTATTACACTTGGAGTGACCATGATAGGTTTTACATGGGGGGTTTGGTTCCAAGGTCCACCACTTGTCCAAGCTAACTCTATTGAAACATAGAGAGAAACAAAGGTCCACCACTTGTCCAAGCTAGGGTCCATTGAAACATGGAGAGAAGGATGCTCCACATTTGTCCAAGATAGGCTCCTTGAAACATGACGAGAAGCAAGCTGCACCATGTCTCCAAGATGCTAGGCTCCATCGAAATACATTAAAACCACGATATTTCGTAGATGAGGGGTTACATTCAAGGTCCACCACTTGTCCAAGCTATTATTGCTAGTAGCCTGAGTGGTTTGGTCTCAAGATTCACCACTTTTATTAAGAATATGTGGGTGTTAAGGTCCACCACTTGTCCAACTATAAGGCTACATCTTAAAGGTTATTCTTTCTTACTACTTGGAGTGACCATGATAGGTTTTACATGGGGGTTGGTTGCAAGGTCCACCACTTGTCCAAGCTAACTCTATTGAAACATAGAGAGAAGCAAAGGTCCACCCCTTGTTTAAGCTAGGGTCCATTGAAACATGGGAGAGAAGGATGCTCCACCATTTGTCCAAGGTAGGCTCCATTGAAACATGAGGAGAAGCAAGGTGCACCATGTCTCCAAGATGCTAAGCTCCATCGAAAAACATTAAAACCCACGATATGTCGTAGTTGAGGGGTTTACATTCAAGGTCCACCACTTGTCCAAGCTATTATTGCTATAGCCTGAGTGGTTTGGTCTCAAGATTCACCATTTTTTCACTCTATGTCCTTATATTAATATATTGGGTGTGTTAAGGTCCACCACTTGTCCAACTATAAGGCTACATCTTAAAGGTTATTATTTTCACACTTGGAGTGACTATGATAGGTTTTACATGGGGTTTGGTTCCAAGGTCCACCACTTGTCCAAGCTAACTCTATTGAAATATAGAGAAGCAAAGGTCCACCACTTGTCCAAGCTAGGGTCCATTGAAACATGGAGAGAAGGATGCTCCACCATTTGTCCAGATGGCTCCATTGAAACATGAAGAGAAGCAAGTGCACCATGTCTCCAGTTGCTAGGATCCATTGAAATAATTAAACCCATGATATTTTGTACATGGGGGTTTACATTCAAGGTCCACCACTTGTCCAGCTATTATTCTAGTAGCCTGGGTGGTTTGGTCTCAAGATTCACCACTTTTCCACTCTATGTCATTATTTAAGAAGTTCGGTGTTAAGGTCCACCACTTGTCCAACCTATAAGGGTACATCTTAAAGGTTATTCTTTCTCACCTACTTTGAATTGTCCATGATTTGTTTTACATGGGGGTTTGGCTCAAGGTCCACCACTTGTCCAACCTAACTCTATTGAAACATAGAGAGAAACAAAGGTCCACCACTTGTCCAAGCTAGGCTCTATTGAAACATGGAGAGAAGGTTCCTTACCATTTGTCGAAGCTAACTCTATTGAGAAACATGGGGGTTTAATTCAGGTCCACCACTTGTCCAAACTTTTAACGCTAGTAGCATGAGTGGTTTGGTCTCAAATACACCACTTTTTCACTCTATGTCATTATATTAAGAATATTTGGGTGTTAAGGTCCACCACTTGTCCAACCTATAAGGCTACATCTTAAAGGTTATTCTTTCTTACCACTTGGAGTGACCAGTATAGGTTTTACATGGGGGTTGTGTTTCAAGTCCCACCACTTGTCCAAGCTAACTCTTTTGAAACATAGAGAGAATCAAAGGTCCAGCACTTGTCCAAGCTAGGGTCCATTGAAACATGGAGAGAGGATGCTCCACCATTTGTCCAAGGTACGCTCCATTGAAACATGAAGAGAAGCAAGCACACCATGTCTCCAAGATGGTAGGCTCCATTGAAATACCTCAACCCATGATATTTTGTACATGGGGGGTTTACATTCAAGGTCCACCACTTGTCAAGCCTATTATCTCTAGTAGCATGAGTGGTTTGGTCTCAAGATTCACCACTTTTCCAATCTATGTCATTATATTAAGAATATGCGCCTGTTAAGGTCCACCACTTGTCCAACCTATAAGGCTACATCTAAAGGTTATTCTTTATTACCACTTGGAGTGACCATGATAGGTTTTACATGGGGTTTGGTTCCAAGGTCCACCACTTGTCCAAGCTAACTCTATTGAAACATAGAGAGAAACAAAGGTCCACCACTTGTTCAAGCTAGGGTCCATTGAAACATGGAGAGAAGGATGCTCCACCATTTGTCCAAGATAGGCTCCATTGAAACATGACGAGAGCAAGCTGCACCATGTCTCCAAGATGCTAGGCTCCATCAAAATACATTAAACCCACGATATTTCGTAGATAGGGGTTTCCATTCAAGGTCCACCACTTGTCCAAGCTATTATTGCTAGTAGCCTGAGTGTTTGGTCCCAAGATTCACCACTTTTATTAAGGTTATGTGGGTGTTAAGGTCCACCACTTGTCCAACCTATAAAGCTACATCTTAAAGGTTATTCTTTCTTACTACTTGGAGTGACCATGATAGGTTTTACATGGGGGTTTGGTTCCAAGGTCCACCACTTGTCCAAGCTAACTCTATTGAAACATAGAGAGAAGCAAAGGTCCACCCTTGTCTAAGCTAGGGTCCATTGAAACATGGAGAGAAGGATGCTCCACCATTTGTCCAAGGTAGGCTCCATTGAAACATGAGGAGAAGCAAGGTGCACCATGTCTCCAAGATGCTAGGCTCCATCGAAAAAACATTAAACCCACGATATGTCGTAGATGAGGGGTTTACATTCAAGGTCCAACCACTTGTCCAAGCAAGCTATTATTGGTAGTAGCCTGAGTGGTTTGGTCTCAAGATTCACCACTTTCCACTCTATGTCATTATATTAAGAATATGGGCGTATTAAGGTCCACCACTTGTCCAACCTATAAGGCTACATCTTAAAGGTTATTCTTTATTACCACTTGGAGTGACCATGATAGGTTTTACATGGGGTTTGGTTCCAAGGTCCACCACTTGTCCAAGCTAGGGTCCATTGAAACATGGAGAGAAGGATGCTCACCATTTGTCCAAGATAGGGCTCCATTGAAACATGGAGAGAAGCAAGCTGCACCATGTCTCCAAGATGCTAGGCTCCATCGAAATACATTAAACCACGATATTTCGTAGATGAGGGGTTTACATTCAAGGTCCACCACTTGTCCAAGCTATTATTGCTAGTAGCCTGAGTGGTTTGGTCTCAAGATTCACCAACTTTTATTAAGAATATGTGGGTGCTAAGGTCCACCATTTGTCAACCTATAAGGCTACATCTTAAAAGTTATTCTTTCTTACTACTTGGAGTGACCATGATAGGTTTTACATGGGGGTTTGGTTGCAAGGTCCACCACTTGTCCAAGCTAACTCTATTGAAACATAGAGAGAAGCAAAGGTCCACCCCTTGTATAAGCTAGGGTCCATTGAAACATGGAGAGAAGGATGCTCCACCATTTGTCCAAGGTAGGCTCCATTGAAACATGAGGAGAGCAAGGTGCACCATGTCTCCAAGATGCTATGCTCCATCGAAAAAACATTAAACCCACGATATGTCGTAGATGAGGGGTTTACATTCAAGGTCCAACACTTGTCCAAGCTATTATTGGTAGTAGCCTGAGTGGTTTGGTCTCAAGATTCACCACTTTTCCACTCTATGTCATTATATTAAGAATATGCGCGTGTTAAGGTCCACCACTTGTCCAACCTATAAGGCTACATCTTAAAGGTTATTCTTTATTACCAGTTGGAGTGACCATGATAGGTTTTACATGGGGGTTTGGTTCCAAGGTCCACCACTTGTCAAGCTAACTCTATTGAAACATAGAGAGAAACAAAGGTCCACCACTTGTTCAAGCTAGGGTCCATTGAAACATGGAGAGAAGGATGCTCCACCATTTGTCCAAGATAAGCTCCATTGAAACATGACGAGAGCAAGCTGCACCATGTCTCCAAGATGCTAGGCTCCATCGAAATACATTAAACCCAACGATATTTCGTAGATGAGGGGTTTCCATTCAAGGTCCACCACTTGTCCAAGCTATTATTGCTAGTAGCCTGAGTGGTTTGGTCTCAAGATTCACCACTTTTATTAAGAATATGTGGGTGTTAAGGTCCACCACTTGTCCAACCTATAAGGCTACATCTTAAAGGTTATTATTTCTTACTACTTAGTGTGACCATGATAGGTTTTAACATGGGGGTTGGTTGCAAGGTCCACCACTTGTCCAAGATAACTCTATTGAAACATAGAGAGAAGCAAAGGTCCACCCTTGTTTAAGCTAGGGTCCATTGAAACATGGAGAGAAGGATGCTCCACCATTTGTCCAAGGTAGGATCCATTGAACATGAGGAGAAGCAAGGGGTGCACCATGTCTCCAAGATGCTAGGCTCCATCGAAAAAACATTAAACCCACGATATGTCGTAGATGGAGGGGTTTACATTCAAGGTCCAACACTTGTCCAAGCTATTATTGTTATAGACTGAGTGGTTTGGTCTCAAGATTCACCACTTTTTATTAAGAATATGTGGGTGTGTTAAGTCCACCACTTGTCCAACCTATAAGCACCACTTGTCTAAGCTAGGCTCCATTGAAACATGGAGTGGAGGATGCTCCACCATTGTCGAAGCTAACTCTATTGAAAACATGGGGGGTTTACGTTCAAGGTCCACCACTTGTCCAAGATATTAGTGCTAGTAGCATGAGTGGTTTTGTCTCAAGATTCACCACTTTTTCACTCTATGTCATTATATTAATAATATTAGGGTGTTAAGGTCCACCACTTGTCCAAACTATAAGGCTTATATTTTAAAGGTTTTTATTTCTCACCACTTGGAGTTACTATGATAGGTTTTACATGGGGGTTTGGTTTCAAGGTCCAGCACTTGTCCAAGCTAACTCTATTGAATATATAGAGAAGCAAAAGGTCCACCACTTGTCCAAGCTAGGGTCATTGAAACATGGAGAGAAGGATGCTCCACCATTTGTCCAAGATAGGCTCCATTGAAACATGAAGGAGAAGCAAGTTGTACCATGTCTCAAGATGCTAAGATCCATTGAAATACCTTAAACCCACGATTATTTTGTACATGGGGAGTTTACATTCAAGGTCCACCACTTGTCCAACCTATTATCTTAGTAGCATGGGTGGTTTGGTCTCAAGGATCACCACTTTTCCACTCTATGTCATTACGTTAAGAAGATCTGGGTGTTAAGGTCGACCACTTGTCCAACCTATAAGGGTATACTTAAAGGGTATTCTTTCTCACCACTTGAAATGTCCATGATTTGTTTTACATGGGGGTTTGCTCCAAGGTCACCATTGTCCAACCTAACTCTATTGAAACCATAGAGAGAAAAAAGGTCACACTTGTCCAAGCTAGCTCTCTATTGAAACATGGAGAGGAAGGATCCTTTCCATTTGTTGAAGTAACTCTTTTGGAACATGGGGGGTTTAAATTCAAGGTCACCACTTGTCCAACCTATTAACGCTAGTAGCATGAGTGGTTTGGTCTCTCAAAATACACCACTTTTTCACTCTATTCATTATATTAAGAATATTTGGGTGTTAAGGTCCACCACTTGTCCAACCTATAAGGCTATATCTTAAGGGTTATTCTTTCTCACCACTTGGAGTGACCAGTATAGGTTTTACATGGGGGTTTTGTTTCAAGGTCCTCCACTTGTCAAGCTAACTCTTTTGAAACATAGAGAGAATCTAAGGTCCAGCACTTGTCCAAGCTAGGGTCCATTGAAACATGGAGAGAAGGATGCTCCACCATTTGTCCAAGATACGCTCCATTGAAACATGAAGAGAAGCAAGCTACCCATGTCTCAAGATGGTAGGCTCCATTGAAATACCTCAAACCATGAAATTTTGTACATGGGGGGTTACATTCAAGGTCCACCCTTGTCCAGCCTATTATCTCTAGTAGCATGAGTGGTTTGGTCTCAAGATTCACCATTTTTCCACTCTATGTCATTCTATTAAGAATATCTGGGTGCTAAGGTCCACCACTTGTCCACCTATAAGGCTATATCTTAAACTTTATTCTTTCTCACCACTTGAGTTACCAAGATAGGTTTTACATGGGAGTTTGTTCCAGGCCCACCACTTGTCCAAGCTAACTCTATTGAAACATAGAGAGAAGCAAAGGTCCACCACTTGTCCAAGCTAGGCTCCATTAAACATGGAGAGAAGGATGCTCCACCATTTTTCCAAGATAGGCTCCATTGAAACATAGAAGAGAAGCAATCTACACCATGTCTCAAGATGCTAGGGCTCCATTGAAATACCTTAAACCATGATATTTCGTACATGGGGGGTTTTTATTCAAGGTCCACCACTTGTCCAACCTATTATTCTTAGTAGCATGAGTGGTTTGGTCTCAAGATTACCACTTTTCCACTCATGTCGTTATATTATGAAGATCTAGGTTTTAAGGTCGACCACTTGTCCAACCTATAAGGCTAGATCTTAAAGGGTATTATTTCTCACCACTTGGAAATGACCATGATAGTGTTTAACATGGGGGTTTGGTTTCAACGTCCACCACTTGTCCAAGCTAACTCTATGGAAACATAGAGAGAAGCAAAGGTCCACCTCTTGTCAAGCTAGGCTCCAATGAGACATTTAGAGAAGGATGATTCCCCATTGGTGGAAGATAGGCTTCATTGAAACATGAAAGAAGCAAGTTGCACATGTTCTCCAAGATTTCTAGGATCCATTGAAATACCTTAAACCCACGATATTGTTTACATGTGGGGTTTAACATCAAGGTCAGTACTTTTCCAAGCTATTATCCCTATAGCATGAGTGGTTTGGTCTCAAGATTCACCACTTTCCACTCTCTATGTCATTATATAAAGAAGATCTAGGTGTTAAGGTTGCACCACTTGTCCAACCTATAAGGGTATATCTTAAAGGGTATTCTTCTCACACTTGAAATGTCCATGATATGTTTTACATTGGGGTTTGGTTACAAGGTCCACCACTTATCAAGCTAACTTTATTCTTCTCATAGAGAGAAGCAAAGGTCCACCACTTGTCCAAGCTAGGCTCCATTGAAACATGGAGAGAAGGATTGCTCCACCTTGTCGAAGCTAACTCTATTGAATATGGAAGGTTTACATTCAAGGTCCACCAATTGTCCAACCTATTACGCTTGTAGCATGAGGGGTTTGGGTCTCAAGATTCACCACTTTTTCACTCGTGTCATTATATTAAGAATATTTGGGTATTAAGGTCCACCACTTGTCCAACCTATAAGACTATATCTTAATGGTTATTCTTTCTGACCACTTGGAGAGTGACCATGAAATGGTTTTACATGGGGGTTTGGTTCAAGGTCCACCACTTGTCCAAGCTAACTCTATTGAAACATAGAGAGAAGCAAAGGTCCACCACTTGTCTAAGCTAGGGTCTATTGAAAACATGGAGAGAAGGATGCTCCACCATTTGTACAAGTTAGACTCCATTGAAACATGAAGAGAAGCAAGTGCACCATGTCTCCAAGATGCTAGCCTCCATCGAAACACCTTAGCCACGTTATTTTGTACATGGGGGAGTTTACATTCAAGATCAACAATTTGTCAACCTATTATCTCTAGTAGCATGATTGGTTTTCTCTCAAGATTCACCACTTTTCCACTCTCTGTCATTATATTAAGAATATGTGGGTGTTAAGGTTCCACCACTTGTCCAAACTATAAGACTAGATCTTATGGTTATTCTTTCTCACCCCTTGAAAGACTATATTTTAATGGTTCTCCCTAGCTATTTTTGCTAGTTAGCCTGAGTCGGTTGGTCTCAGATTCACCACTTTTATTAAGATTATGTGGGTGTTAAGGTCCACCACTTGTCCAACCTTAAGGCTACATCTTAAAGGTTATTCTTTCTTACTACTTGGAGTGACCATGATAGGTTTTACATACGGGTTTTGGTTCCAAGGTAACCACTTGTCCAAGCTAACTCTATTGCAACATAGTGTAAAGCAAATGGTCCACCCCTTGTCTAAGTTAGGGGTCCATTGAAACATGGAGAGAAGGAATGCTCCACCATTTGTCCAAGGTAGGCTCCATTGAAACTGAGGAGAATCAAGGTGCACCATGTCTCCAAGATGCTAGCTCCATCGAAAAACATTAAACCCACGATATTTCATAGATGAGGGGTTTACATTCAAGGTCCACCACTTGTCCAAGCTATTATTGCTAGTAGCCTGAGTGGTTTGGTCTCAAGATTCACCACTGTTATTAAGAATATGTGGGTGTTAAGGTCCACCACTTGTCCAACCTATAAGGCTACATCTTAAAGGTATTCTTTCTTACTATGGAGTGTCCATGATAGGTTTTACATGGGGGGTTTGGTTCAAGCTCCACCACTTGTCCAAGCTAACTCTATTGAAACATAGAGAGAAGCAAAGGTCCACCCCTTGTCTAAGCTAGGGTTCCATTGAAACTTGGAGAGAAGGATGCTCCACCATTTGTCCAAGGTAGGCTCCATTGAAACATGATGAGAATCAAGTTGCACCTGTCTCCAAATTGCTAGGCTACATCGAAAAACATAAACCCACGATATGTCGTAGTTGAGGGGTTACATTCAAGGTCCAACACTTGTCCAAGCTATTATTGGTAGGAGCCTGAGTGGTTTGGTCTCCAAGATTCAACACTTTTCCACTCTATGTTCATTATATTAAGAATATGCGGTGTTAAGGTCCACACTTGTCCAACCTATAAGGCTACATCTCAAAGGTTATTCTTTATTACCACTTGGAGTGACCATGATAGGTTTGACATGGGGGTTTGGTTCATGGTCCACCACTTGTCCAAGCTAACTCTATTGAAACATGAGAGAAACAAAGGTCCAGCACTTGTCCAAGCTAGGGTCCATTGAAACATGGATGAGAAGGATGCTCCACCATTTGTCCAAGATAGGCTCCATTGAAACATGACGAGAAGCAACCTACACCATGTGTCTCCAAGATGCTAGGCTCATCGAAATACATTAAACCCACGATATTTCGTAGATGAGGGGTTTCCATTCAAGGTCACCACCTGTCCAAGCTATTATTGCTAGTAGCCTGAGTGGTTTGGTCCAAGATTCACCACTTTTATTAAGGATATGTGGGTGTTAAGGTCCACCACTTGTCCAACCTATAAGGCTACATCTTAAAGGTTATTCTTTCTTACTACTTGAGTGACCAATGATAGGTTTTACATGGGGGTTTGGTTCCAAGGTTCACCACTTGTCAAGCTAACTCTATTGAAATATAGAGAGAAGCAAAGGTTCCAACCCCTTGCTAAGTAGGGTCCATTGAA
>NW_028221440.1:445400-500211 GCF_014529385.1 Adiantum capillus-veneris
GTAGTCAATCCAATTGCACAATCCCGCTGCTGAGGCAATGTGTCTCAAAAAAGTGTATGTCTGGTAGGAAAAATTCACTTTTCTTTGCTTTCATCACTTACTTGTTTTATCTCATAATGCCTGAAAGACCTGAAGCTGATGATCTCTATGTTCTGTCTCATTCTTGGAGAAAACAATGATATCGTCAAAGAAAGTGCCAACAAATAGCATGTACTCTCGAAAAATCCTGTCCAACATCCGGTTAAATGTCGCAGAAGCATTGGTTAAGCCAAAAGGCATCACCAAAAACTCAAATAACCCAAAAGTCGTCTGAAAGGCTGTCTTGTAGACGTCTCCCGGCGCGATTCGGATCTGATGATATCCACTCTTTAGATCAATCCTGCTAAAACACGAGGATCCTTGTAATCTGTCGAGTATATCATCGATCCTGGGAATCGGAATTCTGTTCTTGATGTGATTTTGTTGAGAGCTCTATAATCGATGCACATTCTCCAAGATCCGTCTTTCTTCAACACCAACAACACTGGAGAGCAATATGGTGAAGTACTAGGCTGGACAAGACCCTTTTCCAAGAGGTCTTTCACTTGGTTCATAATCTCTTCGTTCTGTGCTCGGCTCACACGGTAAGGTGGCCGGTTCGGTGGTGTGCTTCCAGGAATCAGATCAATGGTATGATCTTCAGGACGAGCAGGTGGTAACTCACGTGGCAGGCCCTCTGAGAAGCAATCGGCATGAGAGGTTGGCATTCCTTGCCCGATAGTCGACCATGGCTTGTTCTTCTTGTGGTACCAGGGAATTCCCAAGAGAACATCACAACCTTCCAAAGGCATTATGTAAAAGTCCTCATGCCCAAAATACCCCTGACAATGCAACCGAAGTTTGCCAATGACAGGCGTAATGGCTACATCCCTGCCGGGTGCCGCTAGAACTGCCTCCGCAAGTGGTCCCCACGATCGGAGTGATCTCGAGCCGCGCCGCCAAATCCGGTGAGATGAAGTTGGCCTTGGCTCCTCCATCAAAGAAGATCAGGGCTTCTTGATCTTTCACTTTGCCCCAAGCTCGGCAAAGTTCTGTACTCTCTTCCACTGTGCTGGGATCGTACCCACGCAATTTAGAACCAGTCCTGTTTTCATCTTGCCTTTTCTTCCACGTTCCTCACTTCTCTCGAACTCTCAGGCCTTTCGTCGTCCTTGTGTTCTGTTCTTTCTGTGCCTTTTTAGGACACTTCACGAGATATGTCCAGGTTCCCCGCATCCAAAGCACTTCCCTCCTTGATGAAGCGAGCCCGCTCTTGAGGAGTAAGCTTGGGTCATGCATCTTTCTTTCTAAGTTGCTCTTTCTCTTTCTACTTTCATTTGTCGAAGTTTGTTCAGCTCTGTGTTATGATCTCATCGTGGGGTAAGTCAACTGCCAGAGTGGATGGCAAAACCCCGTTTCGCATGATTCATCAACTCGTGAATAGAACCGACTTCTGTTCTAAGCAATGATCTCGGATCTCTGTAGGTAGACCCAAGGTAAACTGCTCAATCTGTTCTTTGAACGAGGTCTTCTTAAATGAAGAGGCGGGTAGAAAAGAGCTCCAGAATCTCTCGCAATAAGCGTCCACTGTATCTTTCTTGGTCATCCGAAGATGGTTCCAAGCAGTTCGTATATCACGCTCACACTCTCGAGTCAACCAAGAAGAAATAAAAAGCCTCTTGAATTTCAGCCATTTAACTGCGTAGTCTTGCTTAATAGAAGCGTGGACCACCAAGTTTGAGCATTCCCCTAAGTAAGTAAGAGCAACCTCCCGAATCTTAGAGTGCTCTGAGTAACGTCCTCCCGCGAAAGCGATGTCAAACTGTTGTACAAAAGACAAAGCCTTCGAAGCATCTCTATATCCCAAAAACGTGTCAAATTTAATTGACTGTCCACCTTCTTTAAACTCTCGGACTTTCTTGCTTTTGTCTTCCAGAAAGTCATACTGGTTGGCTTTGTAAAAATTCTTCTTCTTTGCATAAAAGTTGCTCTCATCAGAGTCTGAACTGTCTGTAGACGAGTCCTTTGTAGAATTGTCACTCACTGGGCGAGATTTAGACTTTTCTTGCCCTTTCCGAAGCGTTGTTTCTTGCTTCGCTTTTTGCCTTTTCGGTCTTCTTCGCTCGAGTCAGATGAGCTAGAAGAATTGTCAAAAGAAGAAGAAGAAAAGATTTGGGTACTCCTTCAAATGGAACACACTTCTGTTTCTTTGCCTTTTCAAATGTCGACGGACGACTCAAATAACCCGGAAGTCAGTGCCTTCCTTCTGCTTTTTGCCGTGCTTTTTAGCTTTGTTTTGCGCGTCAAAAAGCTGAGCAATTCGTGCATCAACCACCTCGTCTAATTCCTTCTCTGTATATTTCTTGTGAGCAGAAGGTTTCTTGAGGGCGGTTTTGGGGGTGGTGGTGTGGTTTTCTGCCACTGCGCATGCACCTCCTGGAAAGAAGTCTCGCTCATATATTTTGCAAATTATGGGTCCCTTCGCAAAATTGAGCATCATCTTTGTTGCATCGCCAATCAATTGACGACGCTCCATCTCTCGACGCTCCGTCTGAGTAAGCCGAGGTGGGCCATACTCCTTGCCAGAATCTTCGTTGTGATCCCTTCCCGCATCTCCGGATGCAGAGGAGTCGACTGATCTTTGCCTGAAGCCATAGGTGCCGCGGAAAAAAAATTGGGATCGATATCCCGTAAAGAGAAATCGGCTGTGCTCTGATACCACTGTAACAGACTTGGACACTCCAAGTCAAGAATCTACCACGACAGCAACAAATAACCCCTTCAAAAACAGTTCACAGTTCACAATTTATTCGACACTGGCCCGGCAGAGTTCCGTGCCTAGAGATATTGGCCCCAAAGACTGGCGCCCCTTTCGGTATTTTCTTTTGTATTAATCTGAGTTCCAAGTACAAGAGTGCGGGCAGGCGCTCACACTCAGACTCTGCGTCCAGATGCTCTGAGCTATGAGGCTTGCTCACATATTTAAAGATACAAGGGATGCCAAAAGCAGAGCCCAAAAGCTGAAATCAAAAGTTTGTATAAAAAGCTTTTTAAAAAAATAAAGCATGCTCAATGATTTTCTCTCACAAGGCCTCTTGAGATAAAAATAAAAGCAAAAGGCTTTCTCTCTCTCATCTCTTGCGTAGAAAATAGAGCAAAACCAAAAAGGTGCGCTGCTTTTCCCGTTGCGGAAAATCCGCCGCGATTTGCGCTGGCGTCCGTACAGCCTGCCACATCAGCGGTTCTCTGCAGTAAATTATTCAGCGGCCAGCCACATCATCATCTTTGCCAGATGGTGTGTGTATGTATTGGATAGCCACGTGTCCAGTTTGTGACAGTTGCTTTCGAACCTTCAGGCCTGTCTTCATCCTTGTCGTTTGTTCTTTTGTGCCTTTTTAGGGCACTTCGTGAGATGTGCCCCGTTTCCCCGCATCCCAAGCACTTCCCCTCTTTGATGTAGAGAGCTCTCTCTCGAAGAGTGAGCTTGGGTCATGCATCCTTTTCGTTCTTTTCTGGGTTGCTCTTCTTTTTTCTACTTTCATTGTTCGAAGTCTGTTCGATCCTTTGCGTCATGATTTCATTTGTGGGGTAGGTCAAACTGCCTGAATGAATGGCAAAACCCCGTGTAACAAACTTGGACACTCCAAGTCAAGAATCAACCGCGACAGCACCAAATAACCACTTCAAAACAATTCACAGATCACAATAGATTTGCACTGGCCCGGCGGAGTTCCGTGCCTAGAGATATTGGCCCCAAAGACTGGCGCCCCTTTCGGTATTTCTTTTTATATTAATCAATCATCAAAGTACAAGAGAGCGGTTAGGGTTTCACTCTCAGACTCTGCGTCCAGATGCCCTGAGAAGTGAGGCCCTCACCACTAATTTAAAGGTTACAAGGGATGCCCAAAAGCAGAGCCCCAAAAGCTTCAAATCAAAAGCAATTGCTCTCTCTCTCTCTCTCTCTCTCACAGAGAGTCAAAACATGAAAGCAAAAGCATTCTCTCTCTCTTTCTCATTTAAGTAGAGAAAAAGCGAAATTTGCGTCGCTCATCATTTTCCAAAATTTTTTTTTTAAAAAATAAAAATTTCAGCCTCCACGATTTTCGGGAATTAGGGTTTATGTCAGAAATTAGGGTTTGTAGGAATTTTAGGGTTTCTGGCAGAAATTAGGGTTTCTGCTGTCCGCCACGTCATCACTTTGTGACATACCCCCCTCTTGAAAGCATTGTAATCGACCGCGATTACGCCTGCAAAACCGACAAAAGCCATAAACCGTCTTAGCAGACACTGACTGTTAGTACCTGCGTACTAGGAACACACATCTAGCACATGTACAAAATCGACAGTCACATCACACGACATCGCAGGACATCACCAGACATCACAGGACATCACATGACATTCAACATTCATTCGGATCTTAGACCATGATTTATCGGCAATGTAGCTAGCAATCACATCTAGGTCCAATCGGGACCTCATCGATGTCCGATTGACTAACCCCTATTGCAACCATGTCTATTCGAGATCAATCAGACCAAAATGCTGCAGTCATTTCGGCTATCAGTTCCTGCACTCACAAGAAGTCAAGAATAAATCAGTATCATAATCAGGAATTCCATTTCATAAAGTCATCCAGCAGAATACTGTCAGCTCTCAGGATCCCTGAAGCTCAAAGAGACATCAGTGACTTTAGTATCAAAATTGAGGCATCTGTTGACAAAGGAGTGGAGTGACTCCCCTCTTGCATCCCACTGCACCAGATCTCCGGCCAAGCTGAATTCTGGGTTCCGTTTGGAGTAGACTATGCTAAACCAAAACAGCGAGGTAAAGTTTCACAATCCGAGGAGTATCTGCTAGGTCCTCCTCCTCCATCCACTTCGCATCAAATGCAGGAAAGTTCTTGAACTTAACCAAGAACCGCCTTCGGACTTTACCTTTCTTCGTATCATTATGTGCCAAAATCTGTTCAGGAACAAGGATCTCCTCGTTTTCTTCCACTTTGGGTTGCTCATTAGGCTCCCCACCATCAGGCACATCACCCTTAACAGGTTTCAAGAGACTCACATGCAATGCATTGTGAATCCTCCAAGTATCTGACAGTTTCAATCGGAAGGAGACATCATTTATCTTGTCAGTAATCTGGAAAGGTCCGTAGTATCACATACTAAGCTTTGGAAAAAGCCTCTCCTTTCCCTTTTTCTTTCTTAGGCGTGCCTTCTCAAAAGTAAGAGCACCCAATCATCCTCCTTCAGTTCCAGTCACGACGATGGCGATCCGCTGCCTTTTTGTGTCGTTCTTGAGACTTCTGCAAAGTCTCGCGAACCTTGGCAAAAGCCGTATCCAAGTCTCGCGAATATTCATCCGCTTCAAATTTCTAATCTTTCGTGCTCAGGAAGGATGGAACCTTCGCAGCAGTTTCAACAATCTCACATGGCGTCTTCCCCGTCGAAGAGTGTATCGTGTTATTGTAGGCAAATTCCACCAAAGTAAGTTCTTTTCCCATTGAGTCTTCTGATGCGAGATACAAGACTTCAATAAATCTAAAATCACTGAATTGGCAATCTCAGATTGCCCGTCAGTCTGCAAGTGGAACGATGACGAGAACTGCAACCGCGTGCCAATGTTCTCCCAAATTGCCTTCCAAAACAAACTCATAAATCTGGGGTCTCTGTCGGAGACAATCCTCTTAGGCGTGCCATGTAATCGGAAAATCATCGTGATCATTCTGTATTCTCGGAGATAAAAAAAAATGAAATCCATTTCAATATTTTCCCAGGGGCGGGTGGGTATGGGTAAAGGCTGTAACAATCCCTGTGCCTTATGCCTGTCAAACTTGACCTTCTGGCATACCAAGCAACTGTGCACAAACTCTTCCACATCCTTCTTCAGTCTCCGCCAAAAGAAATCTCTCTCTACCCCTTTCATGGTGGTAGCAATGCCGCGGTGACCCGTAAAAGGTGGACAATGGCAATTAGTCATAACCTATTCCCTCAACGGTTGTGTAAACGCACAACATAGTCTTTTTTCATCAAGTAGCCTTCCCGAAGGGAGTATCCAGCTACTGTCTCCCCATCCCTATCCGTGTGAAAATATCTGCAAAATCTTTATCTGTGGCACTGATCGACCATATCCTCGAAGCTCCTATGATGTATCGCGGAAATAGCCACAACCAACGGTTTTCGAGACAAAGCATCTGCCACCATATTCTTCTGTCCCTGCACATGGACAATCTGGAAGTGGAACTGTGACAAGATGTTCACCCACCGCATCTGCTTTTCCGAAAGCTGCTTCTGTGACAAGAAGTAGCGCAAACTCTGATGGTCTGTAAAGACAGTAAAATCCGCTCCGAGTAGGTAATGCCGCCACTGAGTAAGAGCATGGATAACGACCAAAAGCTCTTTCCCATAGATCTGTGCTGTCATCTCCGGCCTAGAGAACAAACGACTCTCGTAAGCTATGACATGGCCTTCTTGCATCAAGACCGTACCCAGACTACGACCACAAGCATCACAAAATACTTCAAATGACTTCTGCAAGTCCGGCAAAGTCAAATCTGGTCCTGTAGTGAATTTCTCTTTCAATGTCCGAAAGGCAGTCACCTCTGTGGGTCCCCACGAAAAAGGTACTCCTTTCTGTGTCAAGGTATGCAAAGGGGAAGCAACCTCTGTAAACTTTCGTATGAACCGCCTGTAGTACGAACACAGTCCCAAGAAGCTTCTAACTTCATGGACATTCCTCAAATCGAGCCAATCACGGATAGTCTCTATCTTGGCCGGGTTCATTTGCACTCCTGCTGTTGACACAATGTGTCCCAAAAAATGTATCTCTGGTAGGAAAAATTCACTTTTCTTAGCATTAATCACTAATGTGTGATCTCGTAATGCCTGAAAGACTTGAAGCAGATGATCTCCGTGTTCTGCCTCATTCTTGGAGAAAATAATGATGTCGTCAAAGAAAGTGCCAACAAGTAGCCTGTACTCTCGAAAAATCCTATCCATCATCCGGTTAAATGTCGCAGGAGCATTGGTTAAGCCAAAAGGCATCACCAAAAACTCAAATAACCCAAAAGTCGTCTGAAAAGCTGTCTTGTAGACATCTCCTGGCGCTATCCTGATCTGATGATATCCACTCTTCAAGTCAATCCTGCTAAAGCACGAGGATCCCTGTAACCTGTTGAGTATATCATCGATCCTAGGAATCGGAAATCTGTTCTTGATGGTGATTTCGTTGAGAGTGCTATAATCGATGCACATTCTCCAAGATCCGTCTTTCTTCAAAACCAACAACACTGGAGAGCAATACGGTGAAGTACTAGGCTGGACAAGACCCTTTTCCAAGAGGTCTTTCACTGAGTTCATAATCTTTTCATTCTGTACTCGGCTCACACGATAAGGTGGCCGATTCGGTGGCGTGCTTCCAGATATCAGATCAATGGTATGATCTTCAGGCCCTCTCAAAAGCAATCGGCATGAGCGTGGAGAAAAAAATCTTGGCGTTCTTTTCTTCAGGTCAAAACATATTCCACTTTTATCCATCGTTCAGTTCTCCCAAAAGAATGAGTAAGAAAACTGAAGTTCATCAAGTACAATCTCTAAGCCCTTCATTTATCAAAGTCGCTTTCTCGGCCCGGTAGTCAACCACGGCGTAGTTCTTGTGGTACCAAGGGATCCCGAGTAGAACGTCACTCGCGTGCCCTGAACACCCCTGTCATTGCAAACGAAGTTTGCCAATGCTCGGTGTAATGGAAACATCCCATCCGGGTGCCAGTCGAACTACCTCCGCCTGTGGCGTCAGTCTGTCGGGCGTAGTTCCAAATCGAGCCGCCAATTCCAAGTGAAAAGAAGTTGGCCTTGGCTCCTTCAAAAGAGCTTCCTGATCCTTCACTTTGCCCCGAAAGCGGCAAAGTTTGTACTTTCATTCATTAGATTCGGTGCAGGTCCCACGCCATGTGGTACCAGTTCTGCTTTTCTATCTGCCTTTTCTGCCACATTCCTCAGCTGCTCTCGAACTCTCAGACGTGTCGTCGTCTTTATCATTCTGTTCTTTCTGTGCCTTATCAGGGCACTTCGCGGAGATATGTCCGTGTTCCCCGCATCCAAAGCACTTCCCCTCTCTGATGAAGCGAGCTCTCTCCTCAGGAGTAAGCTTGGGTTGTGCATCCTTTTTCTCTGGCTTGCTCTTTTTCTTTCTACTTTCATTCCCAGAAGTCTGTTCGGCTCGTTGTGTCATGGCCTTATCAGTGGGGTAGGTCAGACTGCCAGAGTGAATGGCAAAGCCCCGCTTCGCATGACTCATCAACTCCTGAATAGAAGCTGACTTCTGTTCCAAGCAGTGATCTCGGATCTCTCTAGGTAGACCCAAGGTAAACCGCTCAATTTGTTCTCTGAACGAGATCTTCTTGAATGAAGAGGCGGGTAGAAAAGAGTTCCAGAATCTTTCACAATAAGCATTGATTGTATCTTTCTTGGTCATCCGAAGATGGTTCCAAGCAGCTCGTACATCTCGTTCATATTCTTGTGTCAACCAAGAAGAAATAAAAAGCCTCTTGAATTTCAGCCATGTAACTGGCAGAGTCTTGCTTAATAGAAGCGTGGACCACCAAGTACGAGCATTCCCCTTAAAGTAAGAGGCAGCTCTCCGAATCTTGGAGTGCTCTGAATAGCGTCCTCCCGCGAAAGCGATGTCAAACTGCTGTATAAAAGACAAAGCCTTCGAAGCATCTGAGTATCTTGAAAAGTATCAAACTTGATCGAGTGGCCACCTTCCTTAAACTCTCGGACTTTCTTGCTTTTATCTTCGAGAAAGTCATACTGGTTGGCTTTGTAAAAATTCTTCTTGTTTGCATAAAACTTTCCGTCATCGGAATCTGAGCTGTTTGTAGACGAGTCCTTAGTAGAACTGTAAGTCTCTGGGCGAGATATAGCCTTCTTTGCCTTTCTCTTGCCCTTTCCAAAGCGTTGCTTCTTGCTTCGCTTTTTACCTTTTCTGTCTTCTTCGCTCGAATCCGAGGAGCTAGAAGAATTCTTAGAAGAAGAAGAAGAAGAACTGGGTAGGTCTTCAAACTTGACGCGCTTCTTCAATTTCTTTGCCTTGTCAAATGTCGACCGACAACCCAAATATCCCGGGAAGTCAGTGTCTTTCTTCTGCTTTTTGCCGTGCTTTTTGGCCTTCTTTTGCGTGTCAAAAAGATGAGCAATCTGTGCATCAACCACGTTCTCCAGTTCCTTCTCCGTATATTTCTTGGAGGCAGAAGGTTTCTTGAGATCGGGTTTCGGGAGTGGTGTTGTGGTTCTCTGCCACTCCATCTGTACCTCTTCCAAAGAGGTCTGGTTCATATATTTTGCCATCTTTGGATCCTTGGCAAAATTGAGCACCATCTTTGTTGCATCGCCAATCAATTGACGACGCTCCATCTTTCTTTGCTCCGCCTGAGTAGGCCGAGGCGGGCTATACTCTCTGTTTGAATCTTCTTCGTTGTGATCCCAGCCCGCATCTCCAAATGCAGAGGGAGTCGACTGATCATTGCCTGAAGCCATAGGTGCCGCGAGAAAAAAAAATTTCGGGATCGGATTTCCCATAGAAGAGAAATCGGCCGTGCTCTGATACCACTGTAACAGACTTGGACACTCCAAGTCAAGAATCAACCGCGACAGCACCAAATAACCACTTCAAAACAATTCACAGATCACAATAGATTTGCACTGGCCCGGCGGAGTTCCGTGCCTAGAGATATTGGCCCCAAAGACTGGCGCCCCTTTCGGTATATCTTTTTATATTAATCAATCATCAAAGTACAAGAGAGCGGTTAGGGTTTCACTCTCAGACTCTGCGTCCAGATGCCCTGAGAAGTGAGGCCCTCACCACTAATTTAAAGGTTACAAGGGATGCCCAAAAGCAGAGCCCCAAAAGCTTCAAATCAAAAGCAATTGCTCTCTCTCTCTCTCTCTCTCACAGAGAGTCAAAACATGAAAGCAAAAGCATTCTCTCTCTCTTTCTCATTTAAGTAGAAAAAAAAGCAAAATTTGCGTCGCTCATCATTTTCCAAAATTTTTTTTTTATATAAAAATTTCAGCCTCCGCGATTTCCGGAAATTAGGGTTTCTGGCAGAAATTAGGGTTTTTGTTGTCCGCCACGTCATCACTTTGTGACACCCCGTTTCGCATGACTCATCAATTCCTGAATGGAATCTGACTTTTGCTCTAAGCAGTGATCTCGGATGCCGTAGGAAGTTTCAAGAGTAACGCTCAATCTGTTCTTTACATGAGATCTTCCCTCTTGCAATACGCGTCCTTCTTGGTCATCCGAAGATGGTTCCAAGCAGTTCGTATGTCGCGTTCGTACTCCCGAGTCAACCAAGAATAAATAAAAAGCCTTTTAAATTTCAGCCATTTGACTCGCGCTGTCTTGTTCAATAGAAGCGTGGACCACCAACTTCGAGCATTTCCCTTGAAGTAAGAGGTAGCCCTCCGAATCTTGGAGTGCTCTGAGTAATGCCCTCCAGAGAAAGCTATGTCAAACTGCTGTATGAAGGCCAAAGCCTTAGAAGCATCTCGATATCCAAAAAACGTGTCAAATTTAATTGACTGTCCACCTTCTTTAAACTCTTGGGGTTTCTTGCTTTTATCCTCCAGGAAGTCATACTGGTTGGCTTTATAGAAATTCTTCTTCTTTGCATAAAAGCTGCCGTCGTCAGAGTCCGAACTATCCGAAGATGAGTCCTCTGTAGAACTGTCAACAACTGAGCGAGATTTAGACTTCTTTGCCTTTTTCTTGCCCTTTCTGAAGCTTTGCTTTTTCCCTTTTCTGTCTTCTTCGCTTGAGTCAGAGGAGCTAGAAGAACTGTCAGAAGAAGAAGAAGAAGAAGAAGAACGGGGGACTCCTTTAAATCGCACATGCTTCTGCTTTCTTGCCGAGGCAAATGTAGACTGACGACCCAAATAACCCGGGAAGTTAGTGCCTTTCTTCTGATTTTTGTCGTGCTTTTCGGCTTTGTTCTGTGCGTCAAAAAGCTAAGAAATCTGTGTATCAACCACCTCTTCTAATTCTTGCTCTGTAAACATCCTTGGAGTAGGAGGTTTCTTGAGTGCTGGTTTGAGGGGTGGTTCTGTGGTTTGCCGCCACTGTGAGTGCACCTCGTCGAAGGAGGTCTGGTTCATAAATTTTGCAAATTTTGGGTCCTTTCGCAAAATTTAGCATCATCTTTGTTGCGTCAATCAATCGTCGACGCTCCATCTCTTCAAGCTCCGCTTGAGTAGGCTGAGGCAGGCCGTACTCCTCGCGTGAATCTTCTTGGTGATCTCTTTCCGCATCTTCGCATGTAGAGAAAGCCGACTGGTCTCTGTCCGAATCCATAAGTGCCGCGTAAAAAGGATCGGATTTCCCGGTAGCAGAGAAATCGGCCGTGCTCTGATGCCACTATAACAGACTTGTACACTCCAAGTCAAGATTCTACGGCGACATGACAGGAATTCACTTCAAAACAATTTACAGTTCACAATTGATTTGACACGGCCCGGCGGAGTTCCGTACCTACAGATATTGGCCCCAAAGACTGGCGCCCCTTTCGGTATTTCTTTTTGTATTAATCTGTTGCACAAAGTACACATGAGTGGTTGGGTCTCACTCTCAGACTCTGCGTCAAGATGCTCTGAGAAGTGGAGCCCAACTACACTTATAAAGAGTTACAAGGGATGCCAAAAGCAGAGCCCCAAAAGTTGTAAATCAAAAGCCTTGCAATAAAATAAAGCAAAAGCTCTCTCTCTCTTTCTCTAATGCCTTGCATAGCCAAAAGCGTAGAGAAAGCTGTCGTACAATTGCTTTTTTTCTGTACGCTGCCTGCCACGTTGCTGTCCGTACAGCCTTCCGGGATTTGCGCCGCGATCTGCGGGGGTGTCCGCCTGCTGCCACGTGTCACATTTCTACGGGGCAGGTTTCTGCGGGGCAGGTGTGTGTGTACAAGGCAGCCAGGTCACCAGTTTGTGACAAGCACTCAGCCCTAGCGTTTTTGGTGGGCAGCAGTTGCAGAGCTCAGTGATCATCTCTAAGGTGCAGTATCATCTCAAGACAACCTATCATTGGCCTTGTGTGTCACGTGACACATCCAACCCTATGTGTCCGTGGACAAGCTACAGCATGACCAGGGTTCAGTTCAGTCAAGTAAGTCTAGAATAGGAGGTGATTTGGCACTTTTGTGAGTCTGTTCGCTAGCACTTTCTGGCAGAAGAGGCAGCAGGAGCACTCGCTCAACAGGTAACTTCTCAGCAGAACCCCCAGATGCCCTAGTGTTTTTGCTTCACAGCAGAAAGCTGGCGTTTTTGGACCAGATCAGCCAGTGTTTTTGCTCCTGCAGATTCCTGGCGATAGCAAGAAGCAGAAGCCCCAGCGTTAGCAGATTCACTGCAGCAGGACCATTTTCAGCCTAGCGTTTTTGCCTCAACCTGAAGCCATCAGCGTTTTTGCAAACCTTCGCGAGAGAACCTCCAATAGACTAGGAGTTTCCAGTTTTCAGCAATCAGTACCCGAGAAGAACCCCCGAACCTCGCAGATCTCACCTTCCCGTAGCAGTCCCTTGCCGCACGGTGGGATCCATTTAAGTTTACAGTTTCAGCCCGGAAAACGCAGATTTCAGCATCTGCGTTTTCGTCGCGTGGTCGTCGCATCGTCATCATCGACATCGTCACCGACATAGAGTCAAAATTCAGCAGATAAACATTTGCAGATTTCAGCCACTAGCATTCTCACATTTCAGCCCGTCTCGTCGTCGTCCTCATCGTCGTCGACATCGTCGTCGACATCGTCGGCAAGTCCAAGCATTATAGAGATTTGTGCAATCATAAGTAGACCTCTCTCGCCATAGAGAGTGGGGCCTTTGGAGGAGGGTTTGACAACTTCCCGGTGTCGTATTCTCTTCTCTCTCTATCTCTCAATCTCATGCACCTTCACACACAGTGTCTATTCACTTTCTCTGTGTCCATTGCACTCTCTCACTAAAGAAACGGAAGGCTCTCCCTCTCATAAGTAAAAGGAACCTTGAGCACAGTTTGGAGCACTCATCTTGAGCAAAGTCTCAACATTCATTCCGCTGCACCTTACATTGTGAGCATGTAGTGGGAGGTTTCCTCGACCGAAATCTAGATCCACCTTCAAAAACACGATTAGGAATCGACATGCCCAAGAGGACTTGGGTTACGTGCGACCGCAACAAGCAAAAATAATTCTTGTGGTTCTTTCCTTGAGTGATACAGAACACTGCCAAAGCTCTGATACCAATGTAAGGTGCAGCGGAAGTGAATGTTGAACTTTGCTCAAGATGAGTGCTTCAAACTGTGCTCAAGGGTTCCTTTTACTTACGAAGGGAGAGCCTTCCGTTCCTTTAGTGAGAGAGTGCAATGGACACAAACAAAGTGGTGAACACTGTGAATGAAGGTGCATGAGATTGAGAGATAGAGAGAGAAGAATACGGCACCAGAATGTTGTCAAAACCCTCCTCCGAAGCCCCACTCTCAATGGCGAGAGCGGTCTACTATTGATTGCACAAATCTCTACAATGCTTTGGACTTGCCGATGGTGGGACGACGATAAGGACGACGACGAGACGGGCTGAAATCTGCAAATCTTTATCTGCTGAATTTTGACTCTATGTCGGTGACGACGGCAATGACGAGATGTGACGACGACGTGTTGAAAATGCAGATGCTGAAATCTGCGTTTTCCAGGCTGAATCTGCAAACGCTCGTGATTTGACCGTGCGGCGAGGATTTGCTGGGGAAGGTGAGATCTGCGAGGTTTGGGGGCTGTGGTGCGGTATCTGAATGCTGAAAACTGAAAACGCTGAGGCTATGGGTGATCTGACGCTGTCGATCTGCAAAACGTGGAGGCTGATTTGGAAATCCAAAACGCTGGGCTGATCTGGAGCTAGATGCACAAACGCTAGGCTACTTGTTGGAGATGCTACTGCCAAGGCTGATCTACCATGCAAAAAAGCCAAGCTTCTGTGGATGCAAAAACGCTAGGCCTGCTTGCTGCAAAAACGCTAGGTTTGCTGATGGGGGGGAGGCTTGCTGAGAAGGTGCCTGTTGAACTCTTGTTCTTGCTGCCTCTTCTGCCAGAAATGCTAGCGCTAGGTTTCTTATATACATGCATGGCTAAATTGCCCTACCCAGTTCCCAACAAAAGTCACTTAAAAATAATACGTGAAAAATGGCTAAAATAGGGAAAATAGGTCTATGCACTGTAAAAATGCTCCTGATGAGTTCTAATTGAAATCTGATGATCATGCTGTGTGCAACTAGAGGATATGCATCTACTCTAAGTGCCTGGACATGCACGGCCTGCGAACAGACTGACAAAAGTGCCAGAACACTTCCTAAGCTAACTGAACTGAACCCAAGTCATGAAGTAGCTTGTCCACGTACACATAGGGTTAGATGTGCACGTGACATTTTAAGTTTGAGTTAACTTGTTTGGTGATCTTGTTTGAAATTTGTTTGAAATGGATGGTATTTGTTTTGAACCTGTCTTGGTGCCAATTTGAAATGTTTGACTCTGGTTTTATAACTAGTTTCATTGATTGGTGATTTTATTTCCGGGTAGAGAAGTGAGAAATACTGTTTTGGTATTGTTTGAACCTTCGAACGACGCAAGCCGATGCCTGAGGAGCGTTTCGTTGTATGTTTGAAAACCTTAGAACGACGCAGGCCGATGCCTGGGGAGTGTTTCATTGTATGTTTGAAAACCTCGGAACGACGCAAGCCGATGTCTGGGGAGTGTTCTGTTGTATGTTAGAAAACCTCGAACGACGCAGGCCGATGCCTGGGGAGCGTTTGTTGTATGCTTGAACCTCCAAGTGACGTAGACTGCGGTCTGGAGATTGTTTGGTTGTACAGTCCTCTGAGCTCATGGCCCAGACCTTTTTAGGTTATTTGCGGGGGGGATTGACGAGGTAGTCGTTGAGTAGCTTCATACCGTAGACCGTTTGTCTCGGGGGAGTGCTCAACGGCACTGTTTTCTGTGTCTTGTAACATGCATATGTGAGCATTTGTGTTGCATTGTGATGTGCCAACTATTGAATATCCTAATTGGATGAGATTGCTTGGGTATGTAATTTGTGCATCAAGACACCCGTGGAAGATCAGTGCGGTCTAGTGTGATGGCTAATTTTACTACGCCAGCATATCAAGAGTTCCGAATTGGACGAAAGGAGAAGCCAACTCCTTGATCAAAAGAGCTAAAAGGAGAACCAACTCCTTAACAAAAAATACCAAACTGATTGTCCCTTAGAATGACCCTCAGAATTTTTTTAAAAGCTAACTTGAGTTGTTTTTGCAGATATGCTGTAATCGCGGACGATTACTCTCTTTCAAGAAGGGGGATGTCACAAACTGCTTACGTGTCAAGTCAGTGAAGAGCAGAGCCAACCTTCAGATCACGGCCGAGGGCCCTAACCCTAAGAAGAACAAGCAACAGAAGAAGAAGTCCTACCAACTTATGGGACCCCCCGTCCGATGGGGCCTAGTGACATAAAGGATTAAAATAAAGCAGGATCCACACACACAGAGAAAGACTTGCGTAGCAGCTGATGACGTGGCAGCTGTACAGAAAATCTGGAAATTGCGTTGACATGATGACGTGGGAGTTGTACTAATTTTCGTGTTTTGTGCTGACTGCTGATGTAGCAGTTGTACGGAATTTTGTGATTTACGTTGGTACTTTTTGGCATTGCTTTGGGACTAGAAGCTTTTGAGTTTGAAGGCTTTTCATGTAAACTGCTTTTGGGGCCTAGGGCCATTAAATATGAGGCCATGGGCTCATTCTCTGGCATGCTTCTTGGAGAAGGTGCAGAGTCTGGAGTACTGGCTTGTACTGTGTTGATGCAATATAAAGAAATACCGAAAGGGGCGCCAAGGTTTGGGGCCAATACTCTCTGGGGTGGAATCCGCCACCCCGTGCCGCGTGTCGTCTCTCTCTCTCTCTCTCTCTCTCAGTTCAATTGTTATTGAAGTGTTAAAAGTCTGTTCGGTCTGTTCTTTTCTATTGGCACGTGGTCCATCTTGTGACATTAGGAACTGCTATTTTGGGCCACGAAATCTGTTCGTGTCATTAGCTCCGAAATGACAAGAGGAACATTTTATTACTGAGCCGCTAAGTCAACTAAGCAACCAATTGAGATATTTTTAGACCAGAAGGTCCAAAGCGGGGAATTAATGCATGAGTGCCACTTGGCACATTTTTGGGCATTTTCCAACTTAAGAGAGAGAGAAGCATTAAAACAAAACGTGGCTGCATTTTTCAATTGTATGGTGGATTGTTGCAGGTACCAAAGCTACTGTGTGCTTGCTTACCCTCTATGTATAGTGAAGTGCAAGAACTGAAGCCTTGCACAACATTTACTGCTCTCTCTCTTCCCTCCGTGCAGTTACGTGATGCCCTACAAGAGGGCTCTCATTTGACCTATGTACAGTTGTGTGGGTCATGCGCGATTGCCGAGGCAGAGCCTCTTGCACAGGTACTAGATTAGCTAGTTGCTAATCCCCCGCAGGTACAGGTGAATTCGGAGAGATTTCATGCGAGAAATCTCGTCCGAATTCAAAGGCAAGTAGCCCTACAGGTGCGGGAGCTCGAGGACTTGCTACGATTGAGTGGCTTGCGAAACGAGCCCAAAACAAGGAAATACACCACCCTGCTGTGTATTTTTGCAGGTTTAGGTTCGGCCCTAAACGGTCTCTGTCACGAGGACTGGCAACTGTTAACAATGTCACAAGGACGGGCAATTGCTAACTTTAGTTTTGTTGTTCTTTCCAATGATTTTTGTTTAATTTTTGAGACCCCTCTTTGAAGTTCAAATGGTCAGACATTGTATGGCATGTGAACGCCCCGTTAACTGTACAAAGGTAGACGCACTCCAAGGCTAAAAATCCCTATTCTACTTACTCACATGCAATTAATAATACCAACCATTTTTAGCTAGCTTATGGACCTCCCTTCTTGAGCAAGAAAAGAGAAACCTTGTGCTTTGATACCAATGTATCATTTAACACTAGTTTGTACCAAAACAGGACACTTTAAGTGTCTTTTTTTAACAAATTTAAATTAAATACTACTTGCGTTAGACGGTTTATTTAAGAAAACCCTCTTATGCTTAAATATGTTAGCTAGAGGGTCTTTAAAAAATATAACCTTGCATTTTAGAATGTATCATGATCAAGAACTATACTCATCAAGTTGACCCTCGTAAGACTGCGATTGACGATTTGAAGAAATCACCTTTATAAGGTTTAAAAAAAATGAAGTGACCTTGTAGAAAATTTTAGGTGACTCTTCCACAATTTTGCTATAGATAATTGAAAGTTTCATGTGCGAAAAAATTGACTTTGGAGAAAGTTCCATGTGTTTGATAAGATCATTTTAAACATATCGTTGATACAAAGAAAAATATGTTTTTGATACATTTGTGAGTTTTAGAAAGTGATACATTGCTTGCCCTTTCCATTGAACACTCAAGGTGGCAAGTAGAAGGGCTTCGGTATGCATAAATTATTGGATCATTTTAAATATTCAAAACTGCATAAGAGAAAACTTTCATATTTTCATTCTTGAAACATAAGCATTCAAAACTTCAAATAATATCAAACTTTCCTTGTAGATCAACTAAATGTATCAAAGTACATGGTACATATAGAATTGGGGTGCCTAAAACCTTGGTTTTAATGTTATTATGGAGAACTCAAGATTTTCAAGAGTTTTTCACGATAAAAAATTCAAGATCGAGTTCAAGCAACGAGATTAAATTGAGTTAGGGAGCCCAAAAAATACATAGTTTCTTGGTTTAAACATATAAAATCATTTGTAGTTGTCAATTGCACTAGAATAGTACCAATTTCATGAGGGTCCGGACCTTTGGAAGACCAAAATTATGTTCTTATTCAGTGCGTGCTCAAGTATGAAATTATGTCTATAGCTTGCATGTGACTTGAAAACATATCTTTAAAGTGCATTCCATTATTTTGCAACACTAAGTGCTAACACTTGGCTTTTATAAACATAAAAAAGGCCATCTCTACAAAACGATATAATGATTTTATGATTTTTTTGGCAAAACAGCTTGAAATTTTACTAAAATTTATGTCTTAGACTTACCATAATTCTCTCCATATATATTGTATTTTGATATGGAGAAAAATCTAGTGTTTTCTTTCCCTCATAACCAATCTATGGTAGAAGCAAGGAGTAAAAAACATCTTTCTACCTTGACAAATAAATTGCCAATACTTGGTAGAAAAACAGGACACTTTAGTGTCTCAGGACACTTAAGTGTCCAATTACAGAACTAGTGTTAACGGTCTATTAACTTGTGTGTAACGGAAATAGCATGAACATAGTGAGCATTTCATTAGAATAGATTCCTAATGAGAATAACGAGAGTGTTTGGGTAGAGAGAGCAACAAAAAGTATAACACCTAGTTAGATAGCATGAACAATACTTCAAAAGAGAGAGAAATTAAGCAATTGACAACAGTGAGGACCGGATTTGCATGGAGCCGGTCCCCCCTCCAAAAGGCTGTGTATTATGGTTTCTCCCATCAACAGAGACATTTTACAATACAACTCTTTGTGTTTCTTCAATACTAGCTAGTGCAATGAAGATGGAAACTTCAAGCACTAAGCAAAACACTTATCAAACACAACATCAATTCCCTCACGGTCTCAGACCAAAGACCTCACACACCTTCGAAGATGGTGAGAGCTAGCGGGGTATGAGAGTAGATCGAGAGTAAGAAGAAGTAGGCTTACCAGAAAGATGTACATCTCCTCACATAATTACTCATATTAGCATAGCTTAGCTTAGTAAATAGCATGGTAGAGGAGATGATCATGCATTGAAGCTTGGATCTTGGTTGGATTTGCATCACAAAGCCAAGAGTTGTTGGTGTAGGCCTCCCTTCTCACAAGCTTGGAGTAGGTGATAAGCTTTCCATTAAAGCTTGAGAAGAGAGAGAGAGAGAGTCTTCTTGCTCCACACATAGATTGTGTGAGTGTGTAAGTAAATAATTCCCTGGAAAAATCAGCCCCCTCTCTCTCTTGGTCGACCCCTCTTGCTATTTGCTCATGCTCACTCCCTATTGGACCCCCCCAAGCTTAGCCAATGGAAATTAAGCAGCATAACATGTGTCCCCTTTTGTGAGAGCTTTTGCTATTTAATTAATGCAACTAAACTCTCATTGGACCCCTTTGTCTCCTGGCCAATAGGAATCAGGCAAGCCATTGGGTTACTGAATGCTCATTGGACCCCTTGGGAGACTGTCCAATAGTCTTTAAGAGAGCTTAATTCTTGTTGGTTCTTTTATTAAGTGTTTTTAAATTAATTATACTAGATTTACTCTAGCCTAATTTTCATTGGTCCACCTCCATGGCTATCCAATAGGATTTGAGTACACCTTGTGGGCATCTGGCCTAGGGAGCTGACATGTGTCCCTCTTTCCCCTTGTGTACAAAGGAATCTTGTGAGAGAGGGAGAGAGAGAGAGAGAGAGAGTGTGTGTGTGTGTGTGTGTGTGTGTGTGTGTGTGTGTGTGTGTGTGTTTCCCTCTCATCCCCTACTTCTTGCGCTCGCCCCCTCCCATGTAGGGACTTGTGAAGACTTTTGTACACACACACAAAGCATCCAAATTTCCTAATCTTTGACCTTTGGACACAACCTTTGAATTTTGGAACCTTAGCATTTTGGAAGTCTTAATGGGCTAAACCCTAAGGTCTTTGGAGCCCATTGTTGCACATAGCTCTTTTGCAGATGGCGCCCCTATAAGGCCTAGCGTAACTGAACCTGGGATCCTCCTCCCTACCGCCCCTTATATAGGCTAGCTCATAGCACTTGCCCTAAGCGGATCCCCAGTCCGCACTGTCCAGCCGGCCCTTGGCCTAGGTCCTTGACCCCCTAGGTTGGGCCTTGCCCCGTAGGACCCTTGTCCTGACATTACTTACTCCCCCTTAAGGAAGAGTTTTCGTCCTCGAAAACACAAGTAGTAATATCTTCGTAAGAATACTGATGTTCTCTTTATTGATGTCCCATAAGTGAGCCAGTTGTCTAGATGACCGATAATTGGTGCAGTGAGGAGGTTCAATGAAATCAAGAGCAACATCTTGATTTTCAACATTGTTGTCTGTTTGCAACCACTTGGATCTAAATGGTAACTCCATTTATGACTCACTTGAGTGCTGTAAAGGAGTAACCACAACTAAGAGTCACTTGGGTCTAAATGGTAACTCCATTTATAACTCACAGTAAAGGAGTAACCACAACTAAGAGTTGTCCAAAGGCATAAACCAGTTTTCAGATCTGCTAAAGGTACCTGAATAATGCAAGGAAACCTTGGCGTAACTTTCCATGCAGTTGTGAGCCAGATTTCCTACGCCTGAGTATCTTGAAAAGTCCGTAGATTGGGACTGTCCTCGTGTTAGAATTCTGAATAGTTTGGAACACAAAGAACTACATTTCATACCCTAATGAAGGTTACTTGCCACAACTCACTGATCAACACACCTGGAAGTCACGTAGAAAGTATTGACACAATCTCCAACCCCACCACAAGAGGTGTTCAAAGTCGAAAATCGTACTTAAGCAAATTCTAGAGTAGAGAGAAAATCATCTATTCAGAAATGTGTTTGTGCGAACGTATGCTCTTAGCAGATCCTTTAGCACAAAATTACTCTTTGTAATCTGCCTATCCCCTTGGATAACTGACAGTACTGAGGTGTGTTTTCCTCACGGTTTACAGACAGTCGTCCCAGATGACTGGTAAACGGGGAATCATAGTAGTGTTTAACATTGGTGAGGAAGCAACAATGTCTGAAATAACCATCATGGTTCACTTGAGAAAATCTACAAATGCCCAAACCGAGCCATGACCTCTATTGGTGATTAGTATACCCAAAAGTTATCTCATAGAGATAGTGCACATAGAGTGCAAAATGCTTCATAAGCAACAACCTGAGGAATATGCATGCCGTTCCAAATCAGCCTTTGCTAAACACTAGAGCCCATAACACCTAGTGTGCATGCATTTAGCAAAAACTAACCCGAACCTGTATATCCATAATAGTCCTTGCCAATACTTATGGCAAAATGTGATGCGCCTAGCCCATATTGAAAGGAATGTAAAAGTTTCTGAAAAGAAACTAAATACTTTTAGTTGCAATCTTTTGCAAGCCTTGCTGAAACGTCTGAATCACAGTAGAAGGTGAAACATTGATCACTTCTAGGTACAGACAATGAAACTTTTTCATTAACAACTTATAGCCTTGCTATATGTATAAACAACCATCTGTAATGTTGTTTAGCAGTATTTGTACCTTAACAAGTCATTCTGAGTATCCGACAATTTCTGGCCACGAAATTGCTCCTGATACATCGTGCTAAAAAATGGTCTAGAAAACAGATGTGACCAGCACCTAGGGACTTTGTCGTGACACATAATTGAAATAATGGCGCCAGTGTCAGTCCAGAGACTCATATTCTCCACATGTGGAATATGTCTCATGTAAGGATGTGTAAAAAAGAACATCCTTCAAGTACAAGATGTACTTGTGTGTGGAGGTAACTGCAAACACTCTACGACGGGAGTGAGAGGAACCCTCATTAGTCTTGCTCCACTGGCTAAACCGAACTCCTTGAGTTCCTAGACCATGTTGTATCCCATGTGACAACATGTGCCAAATTGAACCCTACCAGTAGGTTCCTAACAATATAAGGCAGAAAGATAGATTGGACACTGGGTCCAAAATACTTTGTGCCGACATGCCCTTGGCATGGCTCTGTAACATTCAAGCGTACTTATTCGTCTTGAAAAACCAAGCAAAGCATACTAAAAATGGAATAACACCAAATCAATAGATACGTACCTGGAAATTTGAACGTAATGTTCACTTACCCGTATTCAAATGGAGAGGAGCACGTCCCCTACCGAAAAAAAACAAACAGCATTGCACTGGGAACCTGGGTGTTGCCCTTGCAAACCATTCCCTTGGATTTAGAATCTACGTAGTCAAACCCCTTAGTAAGACACCTTGTAGAAACTGCTCAACTAGCAGATAACGGTAACCAACATAGTCAACCGTGTACAGAATGATTGGAAAAAACTTGAAAAGTGTGTTCGGTCGCTGCCGCGTGGTAGATTGCGGAAGTCTTTCCTTGAAAGTAGAAGTGGGAGAGACCAACTGTGCATATCAAACTCTGATCCATAATGCCTATGGGGTGATGCAGCAACGGGTCTTACCCCAACACAGTATGTCCATAGACACGCCGTAGTGCTATAGGGAGAGCAAGAAATCCACATAAGTCATATGTCTAGCTCGTATTAACAGCCATGCTATCTCAACTTTGTGCTGCCTCTAGACTCCATGGTATAGATCAGCTGATGTAAGTGCAAGAGTATCAAAAACTCAACTTGAGCATCGCACTAGAAACAGATAGTGCAAAAATGACACCCTAAACATCCGTAATGACAAGACTTTTACGTGTCCATTAATGTCGATGTGTACTTCCTTGGGTATGGCTTGAAAACAATCACCCAAAGAATGCCAATAGTTGGGTCTTACCCTTGTCCTGACATCGGCTCTTAGCCTCTTTGTCTCATAGCCCTTATGCATAATAGTGTTCAATCGACGAACCAATGAAGACTAATTTGAGTAGCATCTTAGCCACGTGCTAGCTATGAGTTAGAGCACCTTGGCTCAAGCTGACTCACGAGTAGAATGTGTAGCAAAAGCTTCTTAGAAGACTTTTGTTATTCTTGAAATAAATAAGAAACAGAGAGAAAAGAAGAGCATGCTGGGCTGAGGAACTTTCCTTAAATTTGTAGAGTGTGTGCCCAGAATATGTGCTCTTAGACATCTTATGCTTGAATTGCAACTTATCCTATAAGCATTCCACAATCTGTCTGTATGACGCTCTCATCGAGAGAGGCAACAGAAAACACAAGTTAAATCTTGACCATCTACCGTGTAGGGTCGTGATTGTATGAGGATGACTTGAAAGGGGCACCTTGCCGATGAATCTAGACGAAATTGTAGGTTCTTTTTAGTATTGTTGAGTGTTGATAACAACCAACAACCCATCCGTACTTTGTCCTTGACAAAGTTGTGAGTGTGTTAGCGGAAGCGTAATGCATGAAGCCGCAGAATTGAATTCACGTCACTAGCATGCCTTGCATAAAGAATGGTAAGCCCTTGCGCAGAGTGATGGCCTCAACCGTGAGAACCAACATTTTAAGTATCTTGCAGAATTTAAACTAGTTGGGATTCTGTGAGCTGATATCCCCTTTTTTGCCAGTTCCCTTAAGCCGTGCTTCCTATAAAATTGCCAAAGCACTTTGCTTTGCACAATGACAGTAATTGCCAAGTAAAGTGTAAATAGGAAGAGACAGGAAAAAACTTAAACTTGGCTAACCTGGTTGTTGTTGCTGCAACCAGTTGTCATGAAAGTTGGGAGATAAACTCATTCCAAAACGGCCCATAGCCATATCTGCACAGATGCCCTCGTATGTCCTATACACCCGTCTGGTACATAAAGCCATAGCCTGCAAAATTGAATCCACCTACAAACACTTTTTCTATTCCTTCCCCTTGTGTATGCTCATAGCATATGCCAAACGTGGCCAGCCTAAATGCAAGATGTATAAATTGAAGCCTTGCTTCATAGAACTATGGCTGGCCTCATTGCCAACAAATGCTATTGACGACAGATGTCATAGCAAAGAGACTCGACCTGGTCGATCATGCGCAAAAATTCGACCTTGTCGAATTGTAAATGTAAGTGAAAAATAGTAGAACACGTACAAGTCATGTATGTCAGACATGCCTAGTTCTATGAATGATAGCCGTGATCATTCATGTCATAGCATACGAGAGTTATCAAGCACATGCTCAATAATTACTTTACTTCCTACTGCCAATGGCCTTGCCGAATTGGCAACCAATGTGGAATCGTGTGAGAACTGCAAGGCTCGTACCTGCTGTGTTTGATTGCCATTTTGTGACAATCGCCACCTCTAGCATTAGTGTCTGCATCACCACATAATGTGGTTAAATGATGCATATGTAGAGAAGCCGTGATTCTCCACAAGCCCCAACTCTGGGCTCTTGCCAGTTGCCCTGAAATCGGCCTTGCCGATCAGCGATCCAACCGTGCAAAGCAACTTTGCACGCATAAGCCAAACTAGCAACAGACCTTGCCGTTGCATCAAAAATCAATCTTTGAAATTCTATCCGTATAAGTCTGCAAAGTAAAATTTCACAGAGATTAAGAAAATCCTTGGAATTACGAAAGAACTAACCCTGATGAGCATGGCGTTCGTCCGTGTACGCGGCAAGCATATCCTCATTGTTTTTATCCCCTTTGTGAGAAACATCTTGCATGTCGCCTAATGATCTCTGCTAAGCTGCGCATACCAAAACCCACTTCGATAACCAAGGAAAACTCAAAAATTTGGATATCTCCTTGAGCGGAAATTTGGAATTTGCCCTTTGCTTCAAGTACCGCCCTCCTTCAGAGCTCCACTCTACATAGCGGTGTGTTTGAAAGGCAACACTCTTTACAAATACTCATCTATTGCATTCCATAAGCTCGAAAGTGTGTTGCTTTTCATGTCATCTTACAGGCCTTGAATGCTATGCCGATTGTTGCTTGCCGTTTGCATGATGCTAATTCCTTCTTGTCCAACTGAGTATTGTAGATATTGTGTTGCTCGCCTTGCATGCTTCGACAAGTTGATGCCTTGTCAAAATTGCGGTTGGTGTGTCGAATCCATGGTAATGATGTCCGAAGAACCAGAAAATTTGCTGAAGGGAGGCTCGTGCAATCTAAAGCCCCTGCTCCTAACCAGCTCGAAAATAGTTAGGCTTGGCTTTGCTATGGGTGAATGGCCTCTTGAACACTTAAGTCCTTAGCCCTTGGCCAAGTGTGAAGGTCAACCAAATTAAGCCAGCGATGGCAGCGGCCGCCTGCGCAGGAAAAAACAGAGGAGACAGCGCTGTCGAGAAATTAGCGGTCTTGCCGGGAAAGCACCGGGCTTATGGCTGTGAGAGTTTGTGAGAGAACCCAACAAAAATTGAAACCCTTCGGCACCATTATTGATGGAGAGAGAGAAGAAGAGGGGAGAATTCAACGTTGATTGATACGCCAAGTACAACACCTTCTTTGATTAGAGTTGATCTTCCAAGGATAGCGTACAAGAATGGCTAGTTTTCCTCTAGGGGAAAGTGTAGGCTTGGGCTTATGTTAATGGGGCTAAGTACAATTAGGCATTACTACTCACTCCCTCAAGAATTACTCTCATCAATGGCTTGAATGCTTGAGTTCCTTCCAAGGAAGAAGAGGTCCTCTTTTATAGGTGAAGGGAACCCCCAAGGGTTTACACAAGAAGAGAGGAGCCAGTGTGAACAGGAATTGGAAAAGTTGGAAATGAGCTGCCCCTGCATGATGTGGGCAGACTGGGGTCCAGTATTTTGATCATATCTCCTCAACCGTGGCTCCAAATAAAAAAGTAAAAATATGGGCAAAAACTTCAGCTCATTAGCTACGATTTTCATTTTAAAATCGTTTTCCAATTCGGATTGGAACCTTGTGTAAAAAATTCATCAAAATAGGGTCCATTTCTGGCAGCAAAAGTCTTCCCTTGGTCCCCTTGGCCTAGACTTTCATTTAATTCCAAAGGACACCTCATGCCATATGAAAGCATGACATTGCTCCTTGACAAAGTTTTGTAATCATGCTTGCAATAATGCATTAAAATAAGTGTATCTTTGAAATCATGCCACCTAGTGTCCCACTAGGATTTGATTCCCTCCTAGTAGCTATTTAAAAAGAAATATAAGAAAAGTATAAAAAATACATAGAATATATATATATTGGAGTTTACCCTAGATATAGGATCTAGCTAGGGTGTGAGATGATAATGAAATAGTAGAATCAATTCTTTTTGCCCCAAGTTAAAGAGGCGGAGCTATTGATGCTTTTCCCATAGTATTTTCTGATGGTAAAGTAAGGATATGTTACCCTTGAGAAAAATAATAGGATGAGATAGAAGGCTTATTATTATACTTAAATATGCATATGTACACTATAGGAAATATAGTTATGTATCTAAAAAAATACAAGATAACTCTTGTAGCATGCGTTCCCACTATGTACGTGTCACAGCACGACAGCGCGCCATGCCGACTTCATCTACTGATGATGCTGCAACGGGATGTTTTCCCCATGAGGAGGCGCTCGCGTTGAACCCAACCATGCAGGCTTTTGTGCAGATTGACACCCTGCCATGTTGTGTGCAAGCGACTGTTCTCGCGATGGTTGGAGCCCGCCATGCTGTTCGATCTTGCCCCTATTCGGTGCAGCCCTTAGGGACCTTGCCCACGCCATGGTAGCCTAGCTCGAAGCAGATCGAGAGAGAGAGACCCTTAAAGAGATAGAGAGAGAAAGGGAACATGCAATAAGACATGCAAGAAGCAAGCCCCTTCTTCTTCCCTCCTCCATGGCCTTTTCCTCCCCTAGCTCTGATACCAGTATAAGTCCTAGGGTAACTGAACCTGGGATCCTCCCCCCTACCGCCCCTTATATAGGCTAGCTCCTAGCACTTGCCCTAAGCGGATCCCCAGTCCGCAATGGTCCAGCCGGCCCTTGGCCTAGGTCCCTGACCCCCTAGGTTGGGCCTTGCCCATAGGACCCTTGTCCTGACAGCCCCCTTTGGATCCCTACTGTGGCCGGTCTGCCAGCTTAACCAATATTCTAGATTTTTCTCCCCTGGCACTTTCCCATATTAAATGATTAGTTTAAAATGAGAAAATCATTTAGGAGAATTAGATATTAGTTATTATGACAACTACGGTTGAGTGTGTATGGCTCATATGCCTTATGGCTGATTTGGGTGTTGGAGAGGACACTGCCAACACTATCTACACTGACAGTCAGAGCGCATTGGCAGTTGCGAGGAACCCAGTTTTTCATGCTTGCACAAAGCACATTGAGGTGCATTACCACTATGTCAGGGAGAGGCTCTAAGCAGGAGAGTTCAACTTGGCTTATGTGCCAACACAGGACAACCTTTCAGATCTTTTCACAAAGGGATTGTCTTGTGAGAAGGTCGAAGCTTTCCACAAAGCTTTGGGCTTACTCCCCTTTGTGGATTGATCATGTCCTCAGGGCATGGCACTTCCCTTTACTCATGTGCCAGCTCTCGTTCACCGCATCACTCCAGGGGGGTTTTGTTACCATATACATGTGGTAGTGATGTGTGTGAACACACTAGGACCGCCGGGTCATTTTTTTCCCTCTTTAGGAGGTTTTTTCCCCCGTGCATTGTATATACGCCCATCGCTCTAGGGCTATCTATATTTCCATTGCACACTAAGTAACACACTCTCTATTGTGTGCCTTGAGCTTCCTTCGTCTTCTCCAAGCTGTGTGCGTTTCTCTGCAAACCTAATTCCAACAGTAGTCAAGAAGCCTTCTAAGATAGAGCTGGGGCCTATAAGAGAAGGCGATTAGGTGGAGATGAGCATGCATTAGACCTTAGTCCTCATATTTCTGAGAGGAACAAGGAATTGTGCATGCTCTTCTCCACCCAACCACCTCCTCTTATAGGCCGCTTGACCCATCTTTAGGAGACCCCTTAACATGCTTAGCTAGCCTTGCTTGGGAACCATGTCCTACCCTTTTCCTACCATAGCTCTCCCCTTGAAGGAGAATTTTACTACTTGAAAACATTTTTAAAAAAACCTTCTTAATAACATCAATAGTTTCCTAATCTAACCTACATCAGCTCGACTGATCCGCTTGCAAAATCTAGTACTCCTATGTGGAGCTATCTACTCGTAGCAAATATTGAACATTATAAAACCGAATGATTGCAATCACAATAACCTCTAAAGAGACTATCCCGATTCCCTTTGGCCAAAAGAAACCTCTATCTATATCTCATACTAATAGTAGAGCCTGTCATAATAATCAATATCTAATTCTCCTAAATGATTTTCTCATATTAAACTGATCATTTAATGTGGGGAAGTGCCAGGGGAGAAAAAGCTAGAATATTGGTTAAGCTAGCAGACCGGCCACAGTAGGGATCCAAAGGAGGGAAAATAGGGATCCAAAGGGGGGCCATGTGCAACAATGGGCTAAAAAGACCCTAAGGTTCAGCCCATTAAGACTTCCAAAATGCTAAGGTTCCAAAATTCAAAGGTTGTGTCCAAAGGTCAACCCTAGGGGAAATTGGATGCTTTGTGTGTGACTAAAAAGTCTTTGCATATCCCTACATGGGAGGGGGAGAGCCCTTCTTCTAGGGGATGAGAGAGAAAGTCACACACACACACACACACACACACACAGGCTCCCTTTACACAAAGGGAATTAGGGACACATGTCAGCTCCCTAGCCCAGATGCCCACAAGGTGTGCCCAATTCCTATTGGATGGCCTTGGAGGTGGACCAATGAGAATTAGGCTAGAGTAAATCTAGTTTAATTAATTTAAAAACACTTAATAAAAGAACTGATGAGAAATAAGTCTCCTAGAAGACTATTGGACAGTCTCCCAAGGGGTCCAATGAGCATTCAGGAGCCCAATGGCTTGCCTGATTCCTATTGGCCAGGAGGCAAAGGGGTCCAATGAGAGTTTAGTTTAATTATTAAATTACCTAAAGCTCTCACAAAAGGGGAAAGGGGGACACATGTCAGAAGGCTATCACTTATGCTGCTTAATGGTCATTGGCTGGACTTGGGGAGGGCCAATAAGGCTGGAGCAAGAGCAAATAGCAAGAGGGCTCGCCCAAGAGAGAGAGGGGGCTGATTTTTGCAAGGTATTAACACACACACACTCACACAATCTCATGTGTGAAGGAAGAGAAGACTATCTCTTCCCAAGCTTTAATGGAGAGCTCATCACCTACTCCAAGCTTGTGAGATAGAAGCCTACATCGACACACTCTTGGCTTGTGGATGCAAATCCAACCAAGAGCCAAGCTTCAATGCATGCTCATCTCCTCTACCAAGCTAATTACTAAGCTAAAGCTATGCTAATATGAGTGCTTATGTGAGGAGATGTACATCTTTCTCGTAAGATACTCCTTCTTCCTCTCAATCTACTCTCATACCCTGCTAGCTCTCACCATCTTCGAAGGTGTGTGAGGTCTTGGGTCTGAGAACGGGGATAATTAAAGTTGTGTTTACTAAGTGTTTAGCTTAGTGCATGAAGCTTTCATCTTCATTGCACTAGCTAGTCTTGAAGGAACACAAAGAATTGTATTGTATAATGTCTCTCTTGATGGGAGAAACCATAATACAAAGCCTTTTGGAGGGGGGACCAGCTCCATGCAAGGCTCCATGCAAATCCGGTCCTCAACTATTGTCAATAGCTTAATTTCTCTCTCTTTTGAAAGTATTGTTGATGCTATCTAACTAGGTGTTATGCTTTTTGTTGCTCTCTCCACCCAAGCACTCTTGTAATTCTCATTAGGAATCTATTCTAATGAAATGCCCACTATGTTCATGCTAATTTCCGCTACACATAAGTTTTTTAAACCATTAAATGTTACAGAGCCTATCTCAAGTGAGAAGCCTAACTGAGCAGAACTTATTGATCCTGCTTCTTAAGCAACCCCTTTTGAAAACTAGAATGCTTACATACAAATGTAGATCATTTAAGCGATTAAATAAGATTTGAACTTGTTTGTGATACATAAAATTTTTTGATGCCCTATGTCTTAGTCCAAGGGTACATTACTCTCCACACGCAGAGCAAATCCCAAAACTGGTCTTGTTCTCCTGAAAGAAGAAGAGCCTGATGTAGAATGCCTCTACTGAACTGAAAATGATCCCTAAAAAATCTCAAATTGAACAGACTGTGGATGTCATAGTGTGCCAATCATGCTTACTTAAAGAATTGAGCCTACATCCCTTTTTCTTGTGCTCTTACGGTTGCACATTGCTTCTAATTTGAGTAGCCAAACATGATTCTTGATATGATCAAGGTGAAAATCAAACCATACACTCCTAGCGTCTTGACTGAACCTTGGTTGCCCTCTGTCCAAGGCATTTTATACTCATGATACAACATACCATCTCCTCGTAGATATACTATCACGTAGACATACTGATAAAATCTGACAAAAATCATGGTGAGCACTTTGCTATAAATTCTAGCAAAGATCTTAAGGAGCACTTCCCTACAAGAACCAATAATCCAAAGATATATAAGAAAATAAAATTTAGATCCATGTTAAGACATTGTCCTTGCTAAATCCTTGCCTAACACCTGGCTCTAATACCACTGTGAGGACCATGGACTACACATGCTCATCTCTACCCAACTACCTTTTCTCTATAGGTCATTGGCTCTACCTTTAAAAGTCCTCTTGAGTGCATGCCTATTGCCTTCCTTGCCTTGCCTAGGGTCGTGCCTCCCTTTGTCCTAACCTTGTCTTAACAAGATGCCACTTCTAGATGGACATTTCATATCGAACATTTTTTACCACCACATGGATGGCGCTTACCAAAATCATCCAAAGAAACTCACATAAACATCGAAATTCAACCATGTAAAACTTGTAGCTATAATCTTCCTTAGCCTCAAACAAACACTCTCAAAATCGCCACGACATTCACTATCTTTTCCACCCTGCTCCCCTCGTACAGGGACCTACTACGGTTTGTGGCAGCCAAAATCACTTAGCACAAAAATTGGATTAGTAGTAATCAATAAGGAATACAAAAAGAAACTTGAAATCTTACACTTGCATGGAGTCCATGACTACAAGAGATAGTGATAAAGGAGCCACACAACAAGAATTTGACTCGAGCCACCTCTTTGCAACCATCAAAGAGCATATAATTATGATTGCCATCACTCAAATTGCCCTCACTTTTGTCTTTCCAAACCTTACAAGCTTAATGAAATGCCTTTATGAAGAATCTCTTGAAATTTATAGAGCATCAAACTTTGGAACAAAGGAATTAAACACCTTGCATGAGGCTAAAGAAAGCACAAGGAAAAGTTTAGCAGTTTGGCTTCATATGCACTTAGCCTACCCTAATGCCAATGATGGAAAAGGTATATTGATATAGGACGAAGACAAACGACATGCTATTGGCCATTCTTGACATTTTCTTACCTCTAGAAAACAAGCGTTGTAGCTTGAAAGCCCTCAGACATGAGCGATCATGGCATGCTCTTTCTGATGTGGCACCAAGTCCGATTCTATTGTGCAACCTCTCGAAAAGCATGGGGAAAGATTGCGTTTGTGGTAGAAGTATGCAGTTCACCGCCTTTTGATCTAGGTGGCATTGAAGTGGTCACACTTTATTGTTCACAACGAGGAGTTGGTTGCATTGCAGTGGTAATAATGGTTTCTCATGTGCATGTAAGCTCTACCATGGTGGTCTTTTCCCGCGCTTGGTCTGTGTTACCATGGTTGAACATGTGAGAGGGAAGAGGAGATCATTGATGTTATGTAACCTAGGTCCCATATTGCCACATAGCACACCCATGTGGAATTGGCATTTATGTAGAGTTAGTTCACAAGAAGCTTGGGTTTGCAACTGGTTACCAACCACTTGCGAACAATTCTTGGAAAAAGTGTGCAACTTGTTCACAATCAGTTGCAGGATTGCTCTTAGGGCGAGGAGCTGGAGCGGATTGAAAACCGCAGTAAAGATGCTCTGCTTATTTGGAATGACACTGTGTTTTTCATGTTGATAAAGAAAAAATACGTATTTTCGGGGAGCTTTCTCGCAGCTGCCACACACCATGAGAATTGAACTGGCTCAGCCATGTCACTAATTGACACCTCACTTTTAGAGGGGATCTATGGTTGAAAACGTCGCTTGTCGGTGAAGATCACAACCATTGATCCCGAACTTGATGTAAACTCAAACAAATGTGAACTCATTGTCAACTTGCATGTGAACTCTGCATGCTATGTGCGGTGGTGTGAACTCGATGTGAACTCGGTGTGAACTAGGATCACGGCGGGCCAAAACTACAGAATATAATGCTACCATTTTCCTTGCTTAACAAAACGCTTGCACAAGCAAGCGTAGAATTCGCGCCTTGATTAGGAGGTTGTGAGGTCAAATCCCACCTAGCTTATATTTGTTCCTCCACATGGATTAAACGGCCCATGATCAACAATGATATGGGACTGTAGATCCCCTCCAAAAAAGGAGGGCTGGCCTGGTTGCTGGTTACTTCGTTAGCGAAGCGGCAAATTTTCGCTTCTTGGCCCCTCAGCAGCCCACGTGGCTTCACCTCATCTCTAAAAAAAACAGCGCTGTGAAGCTCTAAAAAGACTTGGGATCGGGCAAAAATAGCGAAAAGAGAGCGAGCGAGTTTGCCGCTCCATCACTAGGGCAATCGCAGAGAGCTCGCAGCAGCTGCAGTGAGGGAAGAAGGCCCCAGGCCGACGCTGCGAAAAAGATCTCGCAGCAAGAACCATGGGGGGCGTCGCCCAGCTCCTCGTTGGCCACCCCTTTGACACCATCAAAGTCAAGCTCCAAAGCCAGCCCGCTTAGTCCCCAGGCGTCCCCCCCAAATACACAGGCGCCATCGACGCTGTGAAGCAAACTCTCGCCTCTGAAGGCCCTGCTGGACTTTACAAAGGTATGGGTGCCCCCTTGGCTACCGTAGCTGCCTTCAATGCCGTCCTCTTCACTACTAGAAGTCCTCCTCCGCAGCTCTCCCGGAGCACCCCTAACCATCTCTCAACAATTTGTCTGCGGTGCCGGTGCTGGTTTGGCTATCTCCTTCCTTGCTTGCCCCACATAGCTCATTAAGTGCCGCTTGCAAGATCAAAGCTCTCTTGGCAGAGGTAAGTCGTAGCCTTGCAGGAGCTGGTATAACAGGTGGCTCTGTGGGTGCAGGCTCCATGGCCAGCAAGCTCGTGATGTATAATGGCCCTATGGATGTTGGTTTTGAAAACAACCAGTGAGCGCCTCTCTTCACATGGAATCACCTATGCATGCATCTTGAAGATTGTGACTTTGAAGGCATGCAACGGTAGGGAATCCCTCTAGATGGTCTCACCTTCACCTTTCTTTTGAAAGCATGCGGCATCTCTGGAGCAGTAGGCAAAGACAACAATTGGAATGCACTGATTGTGGTATGTGCGCAAACGAGAGCAGGCCAGAAAGCTCTAGGCTGTTTTCAGTTGATGCGACGCGAGGGCCTCTTTCCAGTTGCACCTCTCTTCAGATGCAATCACCTATGCGTGCATCTCGAAAGCATGTAGCTCTACGCAAGATGCTCTTATGGACACAACAATTGAGACTGATATTGTTAGTCACGTGGTGCTTGGCAATGCCTTGGGCGATATGTATACCAGATGTGGTGCGCTTGACAAAGCACAAAAAGTCCTGGATGATGTATAATGGTCCTATGGGTGTTGGTTTTGAAAACAGCCAGTGAGCGCCTCTCTTCAAATGGAATCACCTATGCATGCATCTTGAAGATTGTGGCTTTGAAGGCATGCAACGTAGGGAATCTCTCTAGATGGTCTCACCTTCACCTTTCTTTTGAAAGCATGCGGCATCTCTGGAGCAGTAGGCAAATACAACAATTGGAATGCACTGATTGTGGTATGTGCGCAAACGAGAGCAGGCCAGAAAGCTCTAGGCTGTTTTCAGTTGATGCGACGCGAAGGCCTCTTTCCAGTTGCACCTCTCTTCAGATGCAATCACCTATGCGTGCATCTCGAAGGCATGTAGCTCTACGCAAGATGCTCTTATGGACACAACAATTGAGACTGATATTGTTAGTCACGTGGTGCTTGGCAATGCCTTGGGCGATATGTATGCCAGATGTGGTGCGCTTGACAAAGCACAAAAAGTCCTCGAGGAGCTTCTTGCCAGGAATGTCGCCTCTTTGAATGCACTGATTGTGGGATGTGTGCAACAAGAGTTAGGCCAGAAAGCTCTAGGATATTTTCAGTGGATGCAAAGCATTGGAATGCACTTTTCCCATAATACACACAACATGAAGCAGATGCAAACGGAAGGCGTTTATGCATTCACCTATTCTTGCACCTTGAAGGCTATTGACCTTATGCAAGCTTCTTGTGCGGAACCTGCCGCAAGATCGGAGGAAGGGTCTCTATCCAGACGCAATCAACTACGCCTACACAGGAATCTGGAAGGCATGCAGGTCAGCAGATGCAATCATGTACACAGCCATAGATATTAGAATTCACGATATGATCGCTAGTCAACGTTTGTTGGGAGTACGATTTCATGCTTGGTGGTGGTTTGATCGATATGTATACAAAATGTGGTGTTCTCACAATAGCACAAAATATTCTTGAAGGGTATCCTCCCTGGGATGTCGTCTCTTGCAGCGGGTTAAGTGCAGGAGATGCCCAACATCGTTGATGCAAGGAAGTCCATTGGCGATAGACATTCAATCGCGCGGTGAGTAAGCATTATCATTTTCTGATTTTTGACAATAAGAATGCAGTTAATGAACACACTAAAAATTGCACGCTGTCGTGGGAATGGCACGTTCTCTCGTATTATAAAAATTGGGGAGGACTGTGCAAACTCCCCCATGCAAGCAAACTTGCATATTTTCTTTTTTTTTAAAACATAAAAATGGAACAACAAACAATTAATAACATTGACATCTTGTATGCTCATGAATATTGAGCTTGACAAAACTCTTAACACTCCTTGTGGTTTTTGGCGAGGTACCCCTATGAAGCACTACAATCGGTAACCAATTTATGCGGAAGTACACCACTAAACCACGATGATCGGTATCCCAAACACTCTCAGGTAAAAAAATCTAATTATCTTTCATGAAATCTCTCTCTCTTTCTCTCTCTCTCTCACTCTCTCAGTTTTCAATATTTTATTCGATCTCAATTTGATGGAACATAGCTAACGAAGCACTCTAGTTGCATAATTGTTCCTCCCTTCGATGGAAAGGCTGAGGGATCTGGGGAGCGATTTAGGGATCGTGTGGAACCCATCTCAACAAGTTTGCTGTGAAATTGTGAATCGTGAATTTCGTGGGTCGCCATTTTCAAACACACAGCGTGAGTTGGTAATGCCAACGGTTCCATTGTTGCCCTACCTTTGCAGATTGGAACCTTCAGTTCCACTCGACTTACTGTTTGCGTAAGCATGGAGTATCTTCTGGCAACTCTCTACCAATGCATCAAGCAACGCAGCTACGCATGAAATTTGCCTTTCAAACACTGTCCCTCGTGGTTGTTCATGGAGATATCTAGCCCATGGCCCATCTTCATAGCGTTTATGCTTCCTTTAAGGCCAGAAAGCTCAGTGGCGGTAAGAGAAAATTGTTCTGCTTGAGTGGGTTGAAAGAGGGCATCTCCACCATCGATGGGGACAAGAGGGTCCTCCATTCGACGCATAGGGCCACGCATTACCTCATCCCTAGCAGTGCAGGGGTTTCACCTCTTGACGAGCAACCTTGCGGAGCCCATTCCCCGCCAAATGCAGAGAAACCTGTCCATTCTGAACAGAGGATTGACGAGCCAGAGGCGTCTGTCTCTATTTCAGATAGACCACAAGATGGTTCCCCATGCGGAGGACAGAACAATACTCAACCATCGATTGGTTACAGAGATACTGATGAAGAAGAGGGAGAATTTGATGGAATTACGATCTTGAGAAGTCTCCCAGAGGGCACTTCACCTTCGACAGGGGAAACTTTGCCACATTGCCATGCCAATGCACGATCAGAGTACCCCTCGTCACAGGAAGTTGGCATCATAGTAAGTCTGGGAATGCAGATCTCTTGCCTTGAAATACAGAGAACCTGTGGAGTATGTGAGTTCTGTACAGGGCAGTTTGTAACACCATCAACCCCAGACTTGTATTCAGAAGTCAAGTCTTGGGATTCTAAGGGCCTTTGCAATGGAGATGCCAAGTTCAAGTGTTGCACGATGCAAATTGTCTGCAATAATGATGATGACAGGTGTAGTGTATTTTTGCAGGAAAATGGTGTTATGCCTGCATTTGTCGAGAAGGGCCATTTTGGCTTGATAGAAAAAATTTGCCATGATGATGATACTGACATGGGCAAAGGAGTTATGGAGGAAAATAATATTGTGTCAGCATGCATTGGCAGTTGCTTGACTACAATATTTGATAATAAGAACGTTTCTGATACAGTAGAAAATGTTTGCAATAGTTACGGCAATGACGGTGCCAGTCTAGTTTTGGATGAGAATGATATCATGACAGTGTGCACCTGTGATAATCTAACTGAAAACTTCAGTGCCTTCTCATCACAGAAAATTGAAGCTGTGTATGCCGTTGATAATAAAAATTCGTTGGATCTTGCAAAGATTTCTTCTTTAAATACTTTTGACACTCCTACAAGGAAGAATCTTTTTGTTCGATCTTTTTTGATGGCCCAGTGCAGGCTTACATTGCAGAAACTTTTTGGGTCGCTAGTTAAGAAAAATCTTGACTGGAAAGTCGGGGTTTTAGGTGAGCAGGTGATTGTTTACACCATCAATTATCTTCGATCTTCTCAATCAAGGTATCTACTTGCCAGAAGACGAAAAACAATAGCTGCCAGTGGCTACTTCAGGCAATCTTTACACAAGCATATAGAAAAGGCACCATTCAAGGGAGTTGGGCACTACAATATGTATGTGCAAGTTATTGTTCAAGATAATATAAAGTGCCAATTGATGGGAAGAATAACTTATGTATCACGCATGTCTTTCTCAGTAGAGTACAACAGCTCAGTTATTGAGCAAGCATGTCAGTATGCGAGCACAATATCATCAAAGGTTGGGGATTCTAGGGTCTCCCGTCTCTTGGAAGTGAGAGATGAAAAGGTTTCATGTTTAATGGAGTCATCAAGTGATGCTTTCTATGGGTTTTCAAGAAGTTTCCAAGGGTCTTTGAAAAATGGAGAACAGGTATATTATGAATCAGATGAATCTAGCCACAATGTGTTTACAGACATGAGCATCAATCGTGCTTTGGAACTGCAAAACCTTTTGGAGGTGACAGATGGTGGCATGACGAGCAGTTTGGAATCACCTTGTGAAGAGATGGATGAGTTTACGAAGGATTTTAAGAACCCACATTGTTTTCCATGTGGTAGGCGTACTAACAAGGTGGATGATTGGACTAGCCTATCAGCTGAGCAGGTAGATGAATGTCTTGACACTTGTCTTTATAATCTACATGATCATCCCAATCGTTTCCTTCACAACTTTACTCCAAGGTTAAAGCTTTTGGACTCTGTGGTGATGGGAAACAATCCTTTGTCTACATCTGCATACAGTCCCAATTTCGATGATGGCTCCCAAACTACTGATGTGTTTGCAAATGCCAGCAAGAATGGTGTAAGCTGTTTGCCTGTTTCCGAGCCACATAGCCATACATTTTCCCTGTGGTCTCCAATTTTGAGCTATGACGAGGAGGTATGTTTGCTTTTCCCAATCGTTTATGGACAGTTGGTGTTAAAGCTCATGTGCTATTAGTTTGAGCTTGTGGTGACGTAATGCTAATTGCCAGAAAGGCTGTTTGATTAGCCACTCTATACATTTCAGGAATTGCCGTACAAAGGAGTACAAGAAAGGCAGAGCAGAGAGAAACTCAAGCATTTTGCGGAGGGCTTCTTGCTGCGTTGTCACATCAGACGGCTGCAGCAAAGGGCGCAGCAGGCTCCTCCGTACCCCCCAAGAGGGCCTCTATACAGGTATGAAGGTGCAAGCGGTGGAGACCTAAGAACTCATCCACACACAATTTGCTCTGTAAAGGAAAGCAGAGAAAGTAACAATGAACCGGCGATGCCTATTACATCCTCGACAACTGACCTTGACTGTTTTGTAGGAGCTGATGTCGTAATTGATATTGTAGGTTTGGTGAAATACATAGAAAGTCATTGTAGCCAAGCAAAAACATCTACAGATTTAGTCACTAACTCGGTTAATTACGCTGAAATGCCTCTCATAGCTGGGCAAGTAGTCATCTCAAATTTTTCTGCAGTGATTATGACCATCATTGCAATTGTAGTTTATACAAAGACTCTTCTTGAAGGTGGTTTGGCCTGGGTTGGAGCACGAGCCCAGAAAGAAGAGGACAACTAACTGTGCACAAAGGCTCTCAATCTACCAAGCTTGAATATGGTGGACCTTTTCCAATCAAGATTATTTGCACTGGTATTGCTGGTTGGTTATACTTGAATGTGATGCAAAGGTTATTCCCGAACCTTCTGCAAGGGTTCAAAAAGTTGTTCTTTAGTGTGACGCTTAAACCAAGAGCTCATTGGTTATGTCAGTGTTTTGGAAGTGCAAAATGGCTGAATAGCTTTCTCTTGTTCATTCTGGTTTGCTTGCAAAAATGCCTCTTTGGAAACAAGGTCAATGTTGCTACAATAGTCACTAAATTGCAGGGTTAGTAGTGCCATCAGTTAGTGGTCTGGGGTATTGAAATTTGAAAGCTTGAAACTTGTGGTTAGAAATTGGATCATCATGTTTCAATCATTACTGTTCCTGTCTGGTGGTCTCGAAGTGCTTCTCAAGACTTATAGTGGCTACTTTGGAAGAGAACGGTGTGATTGGACCTGCTGGCCTACATTTGCAAGAGCTATAGTAGTGCTAGAGGCAAGGAACTCCCATGACTTTGTGTGAACTTTTGCGGCATATTGTGTCACGATCCGTTTGCAAGTGGAAATGATCTACTCCGATTTCTTTCAAGCTGGAAGGTGACATGGCTGATATTGAAGACCTTCCACTGTAGCCTATTGCACCAGTGTCAGAAGAGATGGATTCATGGCATACAAGCAGCGTCTTTCCCATGGTTATTGCTCAGATGTGGAGGTTATGGATGGCAAGAATGTCGGGTATGTTGCAAAGCCTGCTGCAGCAGAGAGGGCAGCAGGCTCCTCTGTACCTCCCAAGCGGGCCTCTATACAAGTAGAAGGTGGAAGCGGTGGAGACTTAAGAACTAACCCACAGACGTTTTCTCTGTGAAGGGAAGCTGAGAAATTAACAATGAATCAGCAATGACTATTACCTCTACTACTGATCGTGACCTATTGCAGGAGCGGATATCAGAAATTAAGTACAGTGAAATGCCTCTCATAGTTGGGCAAGTAGTTGCTACAAAGTTTACGGCGGTGATTGTGACTATGATTGCAATTGTAAGCTCTTGAATACGGTGGACCTGTTTGAATTCAGGTTATTTGCACTGGTAGTGGTGGTCAGATATACACTTGAAACTAACAGAAACGTTAATTCTCAAACCTTCTGCAAGGGTCCAGTAAGGTGATTTTGTAATGCAGAGCTCAAGACCTTTATGGTTGTATGTGGTATAGAAGTGCATACGTGAATACCTCCCTCTTGATCTTCAATTTTTCTGATGTTCATTGTTCATTCGATTGCAAAAATGTATCTTTGGGAACAAAATCAATGTTGCTACATTAGTCGCCAATGTGATTGAACATGCTGGCCTACTTTTGCATGGAACAACTAATTGAAAATAACATTTGAAGGTAGTTTTATTGATGTGAGGTAAATCAAAGTAGGTGTGTTTCTACCTTTAAGGTAAACAAGGTGAATACTCACATTGGCATTTCAAAACAAAAAGTTGAGGAGGAGGAAGTCCTTGGCCCTAAGTTAAGGAACCATGCATAAACTAAAATAAGTCTTCTTAAAGCAAAAAGTTGAAGAGGGACCTCTTCACAAAGTAAAAAATTGGATCAAATATTTGCACACCTTTCTCCTACTGTAGAATGTTGCTTGTAGCCAATGGACAGAGCATGTGATTTGTCATGTGTGACAAACCTCTTGTGCTTGATTACAAACTAAGAGTACTTGGGCAAGGTCACCAAGCAAAAGACGATGCATTTTTCATTGAAAGGATCTCCCAATGTATAGCTTGTTACACTGACAATGAGTCTTATGATAAGTTCACAAGTCGTCCATTTCAACATAGACGGCTCATCAAGGATTATCACAATTTGCCTCTTTTATGCCCATATATTTTTCATTGGTCTCGTGAATGGAGAGGGGATACTACTGATTCTTGGTTGGTAGCTTGAAATGGTAATGAACTGGGGATCCTATGTTGCTAACTCTTGTCGCTGTCACTCTAGTGGATGCAATAAGTATGACACTTATGTTTCTTTTAATGCATTCATATGTCAAATACGTGATCAAATGTTTTTTTTGGTTCCTTGGTGTCTTGTCACAATGCGCAAACCATTCGTGGCAGTACTAGTTGATTATATATGTTCAATTGTTTCAATATGATTTTTGAGTTTTTGACAACAACAAACTCCCTTAGTATAGCCAATGACTTCGATCGGTGTGGTTCCTTGGTTGAGTCATTGTGTGTCGTAAATGTCATTATTTCATTTGCTCTTCGTAATGTAGTCTTTTGAACGATCTTATTGACAAGTTGGTCGATCTATTCTGTGACTAGTATATTTTGATGTGTATACTCTATAATATACATCTCCTAGTCCTCATTGTTTTGGATCAGATTCCATGTCCGGACACTCCATGAAGTAAGAGCTTGCCATATTATTAAGGGATATATTCTGCATCTCTATAAAAGCATGTATGACACAACAAGATGTTGTTTTAGAAGGCCTTTGTGTGGTATCTTGGGCAGTATTCAGTGAACCTGACAAGTCTTTTATGATGCTCGAAGGCATTGCTATAGATGCCCATTAAATGTGTAGATTGTGTGCTCAATGATGAGCGTTTTTTATAACGTGCTTTTTATGGTACTCATAGATTTTCAACTTTCAAGGGCGGTTGGTTTAGCACAATCTAAATCGATAGGGTGCATCACAACATTGTGTGATTTGGACAAGATATGTTGTTTGAGGTTTGAAGGCAAGGAATCTATGTAGAAAACATCCTTGCTTTTTGCTATGACTAGAATTTACAAGCAATTCAAAGTAGCTTATGTGGCGGAAATTGGCCTTGTTAGTAGTGCAACAACTATCACTTGTAGCTTAATCTTGTCGAATCCTTCTAGGCCCAATTTTGTGGCCACTTTCACAAATATGTTCGATGTTCCAATCTTTTCATTTCTCATTGTGTATTTGAGAAGATAATATGATATTGATGAGTTTGTCATGCAATGGATATTCATATGAGTTCCCCAAAGGAGGAGAATGGTTGCATTGGAAGGAACAACATTCCCATCTTCATAACTTGTCTCGTAGTGTATTCAAAGAATGAGGGTCTAGAGCTGAATGGGGCTTTGGTTGGACATCATACAAAAATTTGTACTTACACTTACCATTGTTGTTGTGTGTTGGACATGCATCGCTACACATGTGCATTTGTTTCCGGAGGGGAAGTTCATGAAGTGTCTTTGCTTGTGTATCACTGGGCAACTACAATAGGGATATGAGCAAAATCCTTTGATGTTGCTTGCACAATGTCATTTTCATCTCTCTCTCTCTCTCTCTCTCTCTCTCTCTCTCTCTCTCTCTCTCTCTCTCTCTCTCTCATGCATGCATGCATGCACGCGTGCGCGCAAACACACACACACACACACACACACACACACACACACACACACACAAAACAAACAAACACACACACATATATACTAGGGCTACTAATAGTGCCCACATCTCAAGGCTACACCTTTTTTCCTAACACATGTTGCACAATAATGTCCCCCTCTTATGGGCTTCTACACAATCCTCTCTACACACTATCAGTGCCTCAATGTTTTTGGGGACCTTAAAATTTCCTTCCCACTAGGGCACCCACATACGGTTGCACTATGCCACAAACTAAAATTCCTTGTTGTCTCTCTTTTGCCTAATGGGAACACCACCTTAATAAGCCCACTCTTATGTTTTCTTGGAGTTGGCATGGTAGTTATGGCTTTCTCCTTTGTTATTGAAGCTTAGTCTATGTGCCATCCTTTCCTCTATTGAGTGATCATGCTTGCATTTAAAATGAGGTTCCTCCTCCTCTCTTGGCCACATATAGGTGCAAGTCTTTATTCCTCTCCCCATTTTGATGATGTATACAAATTAGTCATTGAGATCCTTGTCCTCGTCGATATGATTCCCTCCTCTAAAGTGTTTATTAGGGGATGGACATCCTCCTTGACTAAAGATGACTGCGCCTCTCTAATACTCTATTGCCTGCATCATGGCTTTCCCAATGGCATGAAGATGCATAGCTGGTGTAAGCAACTTTTTGGACATATGTCGTATATGAACTCTAGCTTGAAGTTGTACTCCTTGTGACAGACCTCTCATAGACATGATGGCTTGATGGTTATAATCCTTCCTCCCCCCTCCCTCTTACTACCCTACAGGTAGTTTCTTTTCCATAAATTTCATGGGATATTCTATGTCTTGGTTAGAGGTTTATCACAATTTTTTGGTTCTATCTAACATTGTATAGATTTGTTGTTGTGTTTAACTGGTTGATTGGGACTTGGATATGAGCTTGATTGGCTTCTTGATGGACTAAAAAGTGGATGCTAGCTTAGACTCATGCCATTCCTCTATATAAAGGTGAGGGTTATCCCTCACTTATAGCCTTGTGATGATTCCCTAGCTGACAAGTGTGCCTTGGGTTGTTTGAGAGAGAGAGAGAGAGAGAGAGAGAGAGAGAGAGAGAGAGAGAGAGAGAGAGAGAGAGAGAGTGAGAGTGGATAGGAAGTGTGCATTGCAAATTATACCTAGTGATTAGCTTTGAGTTGTGGGCTACATTCCCCTGCTACAAATGGAACTTGTTGAGGGTGGTTCCTCTTCATAGGTTACTTAATCTCTCATATCTCTATGTTTGTTGATTGCACTTGAGATTTTCTTGAATATATTGATCTTAATATGTTTTCTGATGAGGTACTTGCCTTTGCATTAATTCATTTTCTCTCAGGTTGATTTAGATGCATTGATGTACTAGCGTTATATTGACTCTTGGAAGCCTCTATGTCTCTGATATGTTGTTCCAGGGATGCCTGTTACTAGTAGTATTTTCTTATAATCCTTTCACTTTGGTTCTTAACTTTTGGAATTGCCTTGCATTAATAAGGCGTGTGATTTTACCTCCTCGGCTTACCTTAAAACTTATGCTGCCTCTAGAAATTGTGACTACCAATGGCTATAATTGTTCTCTTGATCTTTGGCAAGACTCAAACCAAGATTGATTACTTTGACCTTTGTATAAATAACTAAACTCTAGGGCTCGGTGATCCACCTAGTGACAAACCCATTCACTTTTCTTTACGTATGTTAGATTGGAATTGTTGGTTGTGTTGGCTCATAGACTCTTCTTGTTGCTAAGTTTTCCACCTCCACTTGCTTTGGTTTCCTCCATATTTAAGACCCTCATGGAATTCTACTACACCTTAATAGACCGGAGTGTATTTCTTACCCTCTAACATGAATGTTGATTGTAAATCTGCCCCATGGTGACACCTCCTAGATTGGCATGGTTTGTTTAACTCCAAGAATGCTAAGCATATGTTTTTGATAATCTATCAAATATGAGCATGATTGGTTCTATCTTATCTATAGGTACTATTTGTTTTAGTGAGTCTTAGATACATGATAAAACCACTCTAATGTAGGATTTTGGTTTGTATCTTTGTTTGATTAAGAAAACCAAAGCTTTGGTTATCATTTCAGTTACTCATGGGTTACCGAGACCTTCTACTAATCTGCCCTCACTCTTGCTAGCCCCAACTTTCACAGATTTTTTTTTAGGAAAATGGATTTCACCTGGTTGTAATTGATTAAAATCATATGATTTTTTGGCTTGTTTGGCTCTTTAGTCTAACAAGACCTAGGTCGTGATGTGGCTTACTTTAAGGAAATGAGGGTTCTATACTTGCTTTAATGAATCTATTGTTGTCTTCCAAACACACCCACACACACACACACATCTTGCTTGGTCTTCTTGTGACAAGCTTTATTTGAATAACGACTACATATAAAATAGGGTTATCAAATCAAGACCTTAGAGAGAGTAGCTTCAATAAATTCTACTTTTGGAAAATCTCATAAAGATACTCTACTTTTGAGGTTTTTCACTTCTTGGATGAATTAACAAATTTTGGTTTTTGAGTCTTTTTTGCTTAGTTGGATGGATTACTTCTTGTGATTGGCATGGTTACTTGGATTGTATGGTGAATGAAAGTTACATAAAGAAGTTCAAAGATTCTTTGGAGAACATCAGTTATGCTTTCGATATCTTTAGGATGTGCAGTGGACTTCAATGGAAAGAATGGTTTTCTAAGCTTAAGAATGAGATCAAGTAAAGAAAGTTGACTATATTCATCTTGAAAATTCTTTTATTTCCATCCCAAAAACATGGGTGATGGCCTTTAGATAATCAAGAGTCAAAATAACAATTCTTAAAAATCTACTTCCATAACTCTTGATGATAGTTAAAAAATCGTGTGAAAGAAAAACAAAAAAATTGTTTGTTAGGATAGTAGATATTCTACTAATCCTTAAGTAAAACAAGGATAACAGCCAAGAGGTCCTTTGACACCTATAAAATATATCCGAAGATAACAAATCTATTATTTAGTTTATATGGATGCAGGTGAGAATTCTATCTTTGCTTAAATGGGATTTGGTTTGCTGTTGTTCAACCTTGAAGATGAAAATCGATCTCATCTATTGATTTTTTGTTTGTCCAAATTTTTAGGATAACTGGAATGTTGCTTTATTCTAGACATATTGCACATTAATTATTTGAATGTAGAAAACTTCATCTACAAACACCTTCTGTTGTCTAAAGTCATTTGTCTTTTGAGCATAATGTTGTTTTATGTCGAAGCATTATCTTTAATACAATAACACACACACACACACACACACACACACACACACACACAAAGAGAGACCTCATGTAGAGCATTATCTTTATGTCGAAGCATTATCTTTAATACAATAACACACACAAAGAGAGACCTCATGTAGAGGGAAACTAGAATGTTCTGTTAGCTGCAGTTGTGTTGAATTAAAGTCAAGCCAAATGAATTAAATACATCCAATTTTTGGCTTCCAAAAAAATAAAATTTCTTTAACTTGATCTTATTGTACTATGTACATTCTTTTAAGAAGTATCATTTCAACATTCAACAAGAGTTTATACATCCTGAAAGAAGAAGCTCAGAGAGAGAGAGAGAGAGAGAGAGAGAGAGAGAGAGAGAGCTTTGTTTTCATAAGTGCATGTTAATTTGTTTTTGACTCGGTACCATGTTTAAGACATTTGTGATCATGTGTCAATACATGTGTCTTGCAAAAGAACCACAAGAAAGATTATAACTTATTTAAAGTTGATAATCTTGATAATTTGTAATATGATTATTTTATCAAATTTTATTCTCTTTTTATGTTTGAGAAAAACTAAAAATATGCAAGTTTCTTTGCATGGAGGAATTTGCATTGTCCTCCTCACTTTAAATTATATGTGGAAATATGCATTTCCATGACAACATGAAACTTTTTAGTTTGTTTTATAATTCATTGGGTTCTCAATACTGAGTAACGAATTCAAAAGATTTTACATACCTTTGTAATCAAAATTCATTAGTCAATTTTTTTAAAACCAATGTAATGTTGTCAGCTAACGTCATTGAGCTTGTTGACATGCTTCCTAGTCTGCTCCCATTTTTATATTCTGTAATCTATGCATTCAAGAGATTTCTCTTTTAGCATATATGTCAGTTAACACATGGCCAACATTATATCTTTCCTCGAGGAGCTTGTGACTAATAATCTGATGCTACATGCCATCAACTTTATAAATGTTACTAATTATTGAATATGATCATCATGCTTTTGTAAAGAGGTAGATGCTAACCTTGTAACACCTCCAAGTATTTAGATGTCTCTATTTGCACAATAGAAGACAAGGGAGTTGAAAAATTCAGTGGTGAGGGCTTTCATACATAGTACACAAGTTACGAGGACCTCTTTTGAAGAAGCAATTATGGTCTATAGCCAGACTTAGAGCACGAAGTGAATCATCCACACGTAAAGGCACCCAAACTAAAACATTAAGTGCACAAGATCAAGTCAAAGATGAGTAAGACTTATTTATAATTATTTCTTGACTTCATGACAATTATGAGCAATTCATTCATACTGTTACATTGCAAGCATGGGATATCTTAACACAAAATTTTGGTGAAAAAAAAACAAATTTGAATCTAACTTTGTACAATCCAGTTATAATTCAGGGGTACGTTTCAAGAGGAGGATATTTTTTGTTTCATCAATAGACTAATAAGCATAATCTCTCAACTCACATACATCAATTGTGAGATTCCCAAAGAAAATAAAGTATCAATTCTCCTAGGTGCATTATGTTCATTATTTGACCATATTATCATAGTTTTGGAAGAGAAGTACCATGCACAAACCTTGCAACATGGTGTTGAAGTAATCCTTTTAGCTTACACTCAATGCATGAACAATCCCTAAAGCCAAGCATACTTGCATGCACCCCTATGTGCATGGATACAACCTCCTACATAGGAATCCCTAACACATGCTTCTCATTCCATGCACACATGCTACACTTTAAAGCCACAAGCTACATGTTGTAGCCCACATGCTACTTGCCCCTGTTCCACTTGTGGTACATATCCCTCTTGCCTTAATTTTAACTTTCCACCATTGAGCCTATATAAGGCCACCATGTTTAGCTTGTAATTTGTCTCTCTTTTTTAATCAATCAAAAAATTCCATTTTCATTTACATACAATGTGCTTTTTGTTGGACTATTACGAAAGCGTATTTTGACCAAATGAGTGTCAGCTTTCTCATACCAAGCACGAGGAGATTGCTTCAACCCATACAAAGCCTTCTTACATCTGCACACTTTGTCCTCTTGTCCTTTCTTGACGAAATCGCAAGGTTACATTACATAAACTTCCTCAAATATGTCACCATTCAAGAAAGCAGTAACAATGTCTGATTGATGTACATCCCAACCAAAATGAACTGCCAATGCACATAGAAAACGCACAGTAGTCATATGACAAGTGGGAGCAAAATTTCTCTTCATAATCTATGCCTTTTTGCTGTGCATAACCCTTTGCAACAAGTCGAGCCTTACGGCGATCGATCTCACCATTCGGCTTGCGTTTCAACTTGTAAATCCACTTCGTACCAATGGCCTTTTTGCCATGAGGCAGATCACATAAAGTCCATGTGTCATTTTCTATAAGTGCATCATATTTTGATTGCATGGCAGCCATCCAATTTTTTGAATTCTATGCTTCATCAAAAGACAGAGGCTCCTCAACATCATGTAAGCTAGACATAGCCAAAGCATAACAATCTAATGCATAAGATGCATGGCGAGAGCCTGAACGAGTATGACTAGACAAAGGTGCATCCAATTTACTGTCACGCAAAGTGTCATTAGCTTTACAATAATGGCAACGCATCTTCTTTTTGCCCTTATCACCAGAATTGCCAGACGAAGTGCTGCCAGCAGAAGCATTAGGAACAGAAGTTTTGCCACTCGTAGCAGAACCATAAGAAGTGGCTGCATTGTTGTTACCACCCTTTCTTTGAGAAGCAATAAAAGCCTGTTCAATTGCACGCTGTCTAGTCGTGTTTTTTCTGGAAAGTGACTCTTGCAACAGCAATGTGCATAATGCATCAAACTTGACAACTTCTGGATTTCCTTGGGTCATAAGTCTCCAAGTACTAGCAAAAGTCTAGTAAGAATCTGGTAAGGCATCAAGAACAGTCTGCACAAGGGAACTGTCTGGAATGACTTCACCTGCAGAAATAAGTTGCTCATTGATATCCTTGACACTAGCAAGGAAAGTGTCCATACTCCAGCTCTTTACGTAGCAAAGCAATTTTAGCCTCATTGCGGCTTGCATAAAGACCAGCCAAAATATCCCAAGCCTGTTTTGCAGATTTTGCTAAACGGACGTGAGGAACAACGGTGCGCTTCACAAACAATGCAATCAATGCATGAGTATGTGCATCCTTTACATCCCAACGAGATTGTTCCGCCGTAGGCAAAACAACTCTAATAGCAGCAATCCTTGCAGCAAAACCTGCAACATCCTCAACATCGCCTACATCCTCAGAACCAGGACGTACATCAATGCCCTACACAATATTCCAGACGCCCTTTGACACAAGAACATGCTGCATCATATAAGCCCACATACCTATCCTCAGCAGCAAACATCTTGAAGACATATGTGTTGTTGTCAGCCATGGTAAATGTTGCACCTGATGTGAAAATTGCTCGAAAATAGGAGAAATGGAACGGGAACACACGTGCTATATAGCACAAACCATAGAAGACTGTAAGGCACCTGTTATGCAGAAAATGGCACTGATAGAAATTTTGCACAAAATGACGAAATAGCCTGTGCAGCACTGCCTGTAGTAGTGGAAATGGAGGCCGAAATGAGCCCGAATCAGAAATCTGAGCAAACCAAGCCCTTTGAGCTTGCCCGAAATATTTATCGACCTACGAACGCTTGCCAAAGCTCACTGAAATCGGAGAAAGTGAGCAAGTGTGTGCTGGAGCAGTTGGCGACTAAGCCCGGGAGGACGTAACCCGCTCCGATACCAATTGTTGGAATTAGGGTTGCAGTAAAACACACACAGCTTGGAGAAGACGAAGGAAGCTCAAGGCACACAATAGAGAGTGTGTTACTTAGTGTGCAATGGAAAGATAGATAGCCCTAGAGTGATGGGAGTATATACAATGCTCGGGGGAAAAAACCTCCTAAAGAGGGAAAAAATGCCCCGATGGTCCTAGTGTGTTCACACACATCACTACCACATGTATATGGTGACAGATTATAGTGACAATGGCATACTGTAGAGGATTTGGGTGATCCTTGGCCTCTTTATTGAATCTGTTTTTGGGATAGCTTGCTAGCATGGTCTGAGGTGGTTCATTGTTCAAAAAGAGGGATTTTTAATCTATGTGATACCACCTATGCATTAACATAGTGTGAATATTCTCTAATCCACTCATTAGTCTATTATGTGGCACTTTTCATATGACTTCCATGCAAAGTGTATGTGATGTACTAGCATCCAAATGAACTATATAGAATGTCAGACCACTCTTTTAGCTCCATGGGTCGATCCCCCTTTGTAGGGGCTGATTTGGGATACCTCTTGGATCCACATTGGTCAATGGTACTACATCTTGGTACTTCTACTTAGGTAGCCTATTTAGTACACACTTCTACTAGAGTTAATAATGAATCTAATTCTTTTTCATCTTGATACATTTAGTGAATTATGCCATTGATCATTTCTCTAATCTTTATGAATGTTGCTCGAATTGAGCCACCTTAAAAACAAGATGTAAGGGAAACATGTGGTGTAAGTGCAACACGTGAGCTCACCCATGGTGCGCGCTTCAAAGGGGGGTGGTTGTAAAATTTCAAAGAGTTATAGATTTATATGTACAAGAGGGGATTCCGAAAGAAAGTTATAGGTTTATATCATGGCAAAGTGTGTGTGTGTGTGTGTGTGTGTGTGTGTGTGTTTTTTTTTTTTTTGGGGGGGGGGGGGTGGGGGGGGGGGGGGGAGGATTTTAAAAAATACCTCTTGAATGCACATGATATAATAGGTACTTTTAAAAGGCAGATACCCTAGGAAGAGAGCTTCTTGATCTTCATGCACCTACCCAAAAAGAGTTGCTGAGGGAATGAATTGCATGATTCAATACAAAATTTGAAGCATGTTATATCACTCTAAATTGTCACATGATTTTGGGTTGGAACTCTTAATACCAATTCCTTTGATCCATAGGAGATTCATCTCTAAGAAATTATCCATACAATGTGCATTGAAACGGTAATAAAAAAACCTCTACTTACATGCTATGAGGTTATAAAGTGTCCCCTTTATCTTGAAAAATCTATGGTCTTTTTTCAAATGGCAATAAAAAACTCATTTTCTAAATGTAATGCTGTAAACTTTTAGAAATGTTGTTAAAAAAAGTACCCCTCCTTTTGAACTCTCATGGTATACTTGCATTTTTAGGTGTGACCCCATTATTGGGTATAGTCTTGACGTCCTATTCTATGCAAAAATCCTCTCTTGTTTGCGATGTCACCAAGTATGTTATCTTGTCATTGATATTCCATTATGTAAGCAAAGGATAATATTAGGCATGAAGCTACAAAGAGCTCACATCTTCGACGCACAACTTGTATAACATCATTTGGATTTGGAATCATGAAGAATACTTGCTCCACATGAGATTCTATGTTGATGTGAATGGCTTCTTTAGATACACATCCTTGCAACATGGCAACATGTACCAATGTTGGAGAGAGGGAATGGGAGCACTCCCGGAAACACAATCAGATTGCCTCTCTATAGCCCATGGTGCCACCATCACCCCACTCCTCTCAAAAACACCTTCAAAACGTCACACCTCCACAATCAAAACACCGCTTGCACACATACCAATGCACAAATGTTCCACACAATCACCAGACATCACACATTCCTATTTTTCTTGCTTCGAGCACTTCAACAACACAACACCTCTCTCTCTCTCCCTCCCTCACTGTTGCGGGAGCGAATCACACCACCCATAAAGTGTATGCAACACAACCTAGATCAACATAATGTCAATCAAGGACACGGATGAAATAATAGGCGCATTGAGGCAATCTCTTTAGCTTGTCAAGCTGAGACCATCCCACACATACAACACTCTAGAAGGCTAACTAAACCACAATCAATAATCTTATTGCTCTCAACTACACCACCCAACCACATACACACAAACAAAAGGAAACTCACTAGACCATACCAGAATTGTACGAAACTTAAAGAACACCATCCCCTCACTAGGATACACCTGTCTCAAGCTTCTACACTCAAAACCCTAACTCTAGACCCATCTGCATAAAACGCGTATGAAGACAGCTGAATTTTTGAGGTGCCCAAAACTGAAGTTTATCAGTACCTATGTGTAGCTTATGTCACCACGATTCTAATGACTACTTGCAATCAGAAAACATACATCGTTTGATACACTTACGAATGGCTGTAGATGCATCAGCGTGCATGCTCCGTCTCGCGTGGAATGCTTGGCGTTTTCACGTAGCTCTCACCGGGCCTAGCACAATGGTGTGGTTGGATCTCCAATGTGATGAGCTAGCGGGAGTAGCGTCAGGATGAAGCTCACGCTCTCTCTCTTCCTCTCTCACACAGAGTCAACGGCAGCTTAAAACTTGATTATGATAAAAGTTCTCCTTACAAAATGACATAGGTACCTTATATACTAAGGCTACCATAGGTTAAACCTAAAATAGAGTTCAAGGGGTAAAATGATTCTGTATGTACAATCTGGAAGTGCCATTGCACCCCGGCTTCTGCAACTAAACTAGCTACTTATTACAAATGGTGTTTCTAACCATAATTCGCAGCATTTCATAACTCTGAAAAATAAGACTTTGTTGAGTTATGTCGTGTTGTTGACCCCTGGGCAGCGAGAACTCACCTAACAATATTTGTCAGCTAAGGACGAAGCTCGATCCGCAGGCGCGTGGAAGCAAGCATAGGGTGTCAACCTACACTCGACCAACTCCTAACTAATTCCTACAGAGGTCTTTGCCCAATGTCTAAGTCACAGCCTTCAGGAGTGCATAAGAGGAAACTTCCTACAACGCTTTCTAGAGCCGAATACCCATCAAACAATCTCTAAACACCATAGAACTTGAAGGAGACCCTACTAACACCAATAGCTCGCTCTCCCTAAGGTTTATGAACCAAAATCCCAACCCAAAACACACGGTGCAAAATCACGTAGGATGTCTGGCCGAAATTTGTAGGTCTTCGTTTCCAAAATCTAAAGTTCCTAATGTGTAGCTCTACTCAATGTGAACGTGTGGATATGCTGCAATGCAAAATTGGACAATGTATGCTCACCGAATCATCAGATGAAGCTCGTAGATGGAGCTCGCAAAACTGAACCATACGCACGCAATGTAGGTATCGGCGCGTAGCTCTCATCGGGGGCAACACGCTGCACTTCTCCGCACTCAAATTCGACCACCGGTGCACACGTAGCGTCAAGATGAAGCTCACACTCTCTCTCTCGTACACAGTACGCTCACTCATAGACTTCCAACTTTTTAAAGTGACAAAAGGTTTTTCATTAAGGTCAAAAAGTGGTATAAATACCTTACAATTCTCAAACCCTAATGTTCCAAATTAACCATCTACTCAATCTAAATGTCAAAACTGAGATACAATGTGGAAACTTCTGTAAGCCCCAATATTTACAAGGTGAAATGTCGGGTTTTTCTCAATAAATGAATAATTACAAAAAATAATAATCTACCAAGCCGTCATTTTCCGTAGGGTGTCTCCAGCTTCTAACACTCCCCCCCTCCTTGCTCATGTCGTCCCCGACATGGCTGTTGAGTTGTTCTTCAAATGATGGTTTCTCGCATCTTGAGCAGTGACTCATATCTTGTGTGTTGAGCCACTAGTGTTGGGCCAAATATATCAATGCTAATTGTGAAGAATCCGGTGTAGAAAGCTTCTTCAAAGGCTTGGAGGTGATAGGATGGCATAAACATGATCCTTTGATACAATGCATGTATCACCTCCTTGAAGGCTGACCAGACAGATCATATGCACATCTATAAGTATCTTGAAAGAAGAAGATATTGTTTGTCGCCTAGCCCGGTTTGAACGTCTCGAAAACTGCCAAAAGGGTTTTGCATATCTTTCTCATCATAATTCAAGAAAGGTCAGGCGAGCCAGTGAACAATTTGATGGCGCCCGTTAGGGTTTTCACCATGTATTGAACACTTATTCTCTCGCCTGCCTTCAAGCCCTGGCAGCTTCGGATAGTTTAGCCAAGTGAGTTGGCTTCTTTGCATCAGATCATGGGTCTTCCACATCCGCATCCTTGGTAGAGGGCAGAAGCTTAGGTTATCTCTGATGATTTTGGGTACCTCTACCAAATGGATTAGGTACTGTGGATACTTTGTTAGCCATGCCTTTCTCCACCTGGGCTGGGAGTCGACTATCATCTTTACCCCTTCAGGCTTAGAGATATCTGCTATGTACAGTTGCACTGTTGGCTCTTCTCTGATTCTTTTGTTGATCGTGGCGGCTTCGTACTTTAGCAAAGGATATGGGAGAGAGGGCTGTAGCCATTCACGCCAAAGGTTGCTGGCGTCTATCTTCTGAATGGTCATGGATTTAAAAACCCTCTGCTCCCATTCCAAAGCTTCTTTGGCCGTTTCTTTGATTTCTGCTTCTATGGCCTTGCGCAGCTTCTCTTCCTCTTCTTGTGTCAGATCTTGTGGCTCTTGAGAGGGTCCTACAAGGATTTCCTCTTGCATGGGTGTGTCCACAGGATCTGCCACATTCTCTAGGTCTATGCCTTCCATGGTTACTGGCCCTGTGCTTGCCTTCTCTTCTGCTTGCTGGCCTCTCAGCTCTTCTATATGCTTTTGGACTTCAGCTTGTTCTCCCATGTTCACGAGGAGGTCGTTCAAATCTTTATCTTCTCCGCCTCCTCGAGCTTTCTCTTGATATTTTCTAGCTCATCTTGCATTGCCTTTTGCTCTTCTTCCATGCGGGTTTGCATGACTACTGATCCTTTTGCCATCATCAGCCTTTGCTTCTTCTCTAAAGTCAACTCTTTCTGGAGCTCTTTCATTTGTTCTTCATAAATCTGGCTCTCAGAAGTGGTGTGAGTCGAGCTAGTAGCTCTGACTTTGGCAAGAGATACCCGTAGCCGCTGGATGGTTTGGTCTTTAACTTTAAGCTGGTCCTTGAGCTCAAGGACCTCATCCTGACTAGCCTCCTGCTCTATTTCTGCCTTCTCCTTGGCATTCCGCATTGCTTCAACTTCCTTGGACTCCTCAGCAAGTTGTAGGGTTAGGTTATCCCTTTCCCTCTCTGCATCTGTCAATGACTTGTTGAGTTGTCTATATTCCTCTTCGGCTCCTTGCAATCTTTGAGCTGCTGCCTGATTTTCTCTTTCCATCTCCTGGCATCTTTGCAATGCCTTTGCCAGACTGGCTTGCAGCTCTGTCTCTCTCTCTATCTGCCTTTGGCTTTGTTTTTGTAACGTGCCGACTTCAAGCTTTATCTGCACTTCAGTGGCTTTGAGAGTTGCCATTTCACTTTCTGAGGCCATTGATTGTGCTCTTAGCCCGGTTAGCTTGGTCATCACCACATCCCAATCATTGGTGGGTGGGTGCAGGTCCACTGTATCAGTGGCCATCTCCTTTAGCTCCACTAACCGCAGACTCTGCATTTGCTCTTTGGGCCCTGTGCTTGCCAAGTCAAATGTGACTGTGGCAGCCTCTTCTTTTGAATATCCGGTAGCCAGTAGGTCTAGAAATGTGTTTATACCTTGCTTCATTTGGCTCTGGCTGCTCACTTTTAGGCTTAGCCTCTTCTTTTGGTTCTTGTTCTTGCTTTTGACTCTTCAGGTTTGTCTTGCTCCTCTTTCTCTTGAGTCCGTGGAGGGCTACGAGGAGGTGGTGAGGACAGTGGGCTTGACTCAGGGCTAGACGGTGCAGTTGTCGGCTTTTTCTTGAAATCCCTGTCCGCCTTTGTGTTTCTCTCTCTCTCTCTCTCTCTTGGCCTTCCTGCTCCTCTAGCAGTTGCCGTCGGACTTGCTCCACTTCTGCTTCCGTAAATGGTACATGTTGGATATTTTCCGCCATGGCATCTAGAATCTCAAAATTCTTAATATAGTCGTCAAATCTGTCTCTGTGCACCCTTCGGGATGATCTCGACATGCTTCTAGAGACGGCTTCCATAGCTCATTCAAA
>NW_028221440.1:500411-522271 GCF_014529385.1 Adiantum capillus-veneris
GCAAGCTAATTTGTAGAATCCTGTTTCCTCTAGTCTTTATTGAAATGGATCTATTGAAAGATCCTAAAGGTAATGGATGAGGAGGATCTACCATCGGATGAACAAGATGATGAGGACTTGGAGTCCATGAGGTTCTTGAGATTGAGGAGGATATTAATCTTGAGGCAGAGGCTAAAGAGGTGCAACGAAGAAAAATACTTACAGTTAAAACATCTGAAATCAAACTACCTTTAGATGTCTTTGGCTTTAATGAGAAACAAGCCACATTGATGCTTCCTAAACTGTCAGACTTCAAATTTGGTGAGAGATCTTACATTTTCCTCCATGACATTCAAAGTATCACTAGGGAAAATTTGGACTCACAAAGGGGCCTTATAAGGAGTTTGACTTCCTCTCTCATGTCCAAAACGGGTGTGCGGTAAATATTTTGTAAATCAACTCTAAACTTGGTGGAGATTTGATAGTTAGAATCTACTCGTCAAGCTCTTTCTATTGATATATAGCACGCCATGAGACTCCTCATATTTTGAAATATTATATTTTTTATTCTCTTGTGATGTGACAACTCCGTCTAGAATCTAGAGAATAAAAAATAAAATCTTTGAAAATATGAGGAATCTCGTGGCGTGCTATACATCAATAGAAAGAGCTTGAAGAGTAGATTCTAACTACTAAATCTCCGCCAAGTTTAGAGTTGATTTTGCAAAAATTTTACCGTATGTCTGTTTTGGACATGAGAAAGGAAGTCAAACTCCTTATAAGGCCCCTTTGTGAGTCCAAATTTTCCCTAATGATTTTCTTTAAGGGAGGACTTTGCACTCGCAACACTCTCCAAATTTCAAGAGGGGAGGAGTGGATTTGTATCTGATGACAGCAGTGGCAATGAGGCAATGGAAACCTCTAGTAACCCGATGGAGTGCCTCAAACTTTGCTTTGACAAGGCAAAAAAGTATAGAGAGACACTCCCAGATGAGGCCACATTCCAAGCTATTAGAAACAACCTTAGGCCATCAACCAGTACTCAAGAAGTAGAGGACTAGTTTACCCATCCAACACAAGGGTCCACTAGGTCAGTGGACCTATGGAAGGATGACTTATATATGCAAGATGAGAGCTACATGGTAAGCCTCTCCTGCCCCACAAAATAAAAAAAATAAAAAATCTAGCTGTCACTGTTTTTCTCTAACTCATACTTTTATGTACACTCATGGATTGCTAAAAAGGATGACTTTTCTTCGTCGTCGGACAAGAGAGTATCGTGGGAGGGATGCAGCACTAGGACAATACCTTCCCAGACTCTGTGAGGCACCCACACTAGTATTTCACAATGGAATGTCCCAAGAGGAAAGTACTGCAACATTCACCCTCAAGATGCAAACAAGATTCCAAGGTGGATCAATGCTACCACAGAATGCAGACAAAGTTATCCTTGTCTCGCGATAACGTTTTTGCTACAATATGTTTTGGATACTATCCGGGGTACAGTGGTGGTCGTGCTGCTTATTATTACACATACACAACAATGGCACTCACTTTGGGGAACAAAACCCAAATGAACTATTAGATTATGAAAAATATTTAATGATCCGATACAAGGGTAACGTGCCAAAAGATATCCACAAATTGTCATCGAGTTGAGAGGCTTGTGACTTGTACTGTATCTATTAGCTCATTAGGCATCTTTTGTACATGTTGTTACCTAAAATCAAAATCTCTTGATCTACATATGGTTACCATATTTCACTGTCTTCTCTCCACTTTCTCTGGCCTTCACGAGCAGTGGAGTTGTTGAATGCCTCTACTCGTTTTCGTTTCTTTTGTTGCAAATGCCTAATTGCTTGTGTTGTTTCCAAATAGTCTAATACATGTTTTTCCTGCAGTCGATGAAGGATTCTGCAATAAAACCACTGGAACAACTCTTTCAAACTGTTTGCCTTATCTTGAGAGCTTCCATGACGTGTGTGTCTGAAATATGCATTCCTGGCCATGTAATGAGACTTTTCCAACCTTTGGGTGTTCCATATGCCTTATCTTGAGATCTTCCATGATGTGTGTGTCTGAAATATGCATTCCTGGCCATGTAATGAGACTTTTCCAACCCTTGGGTGTTCCATATGCCTGGGTTTCCATACTTTTGAATGAAGTATGGTAAGTGATTGAAAATGATGTGCTACAAATAAAACAAGTTGTCAGGAATTTTAAACAACCTTTTAGCCCTTATTGTTTAAAAGGGTTCGTTAACAATACCATGCCAATGAGTAATCTGAGTTTCGGTCCAAGATGACCTAAATGCTTTCTTTAGTACCTAAAGGTTCTCCTTAAATTTGTTTAGATCATTTTGTGTCCACTCATCTTTGTCACACATCTGAGAGAGCACATCGATGGAACTCTACACTTCACCCTTGGCATTGCGAGTTGTGGGTTCCTGGTCCTTCACTACCATATGGAGATTTTTCCATTGCTGAAACCCAATTTTGCTAACATAAGTGGACTGATATATCCTTCCAGGCTTGGTTAGCTTCTTATCTTTGAAGCCCGCTGGCTTTGATAAAAAATGATGTGCCTTGACCCCACCAATAGATGGTTTGAAAGGTACATCTTTATCATTGGTTGATCTCTTCTCATCCCGTTGGATTTTCACATTGCCCCATGGAGACCCATCTCTACAGTTCAAGCGCCGCTATTGCAACCTTCTGTTCTTTTGAGTTCTTGATTTTCCAAGCAAACCCAATGTACAAATAAACCAACTTCTCCACAATTCTGCAAAGAGCATGCATTGTACAAATGTGGACATTGGCAAGTGGAATATCTAGAACTGGGTGGAAATTAGGATCCTCATTGTGGCTAGTAGCTGCCTTTCTCCACCATTTTGGGTCCATCGTCTTTGTAGGCTCCATACAATGCAAGCATAGAGCCTTTACCATAGCACCCATTCCACAATTATACATACACTTTAGTGTTTAAGGTCATCTACAAGATGCCATTGGACTTGAAAGTCTCCCCTCCCATTGACAACCAACACCTTTTCTTGATTCATTTGTTTGTCAATGATATCAGGGATACGGATTTGATGGAACACCCAATATAAAATATCGTGGTCTTTTTTCTTTACCTTCAAGATTAAATCCGCATGAGACGTTAAAGTAAATCTAAATTTAATCTCAAGAGGGCTCACCAAAGCTGAAGAAAAAGTGGAAATGGAATACTTGAAAAGCACCAAGCCACCATATGTTTGTTTCTGATTAAACACTGAAGTATGAAGGATCATCAATGGGGCATTTTGAAACAGCCCTATTCATCAATGTTATTGTGACTTGTTCTAGCTTATACTCTTTGAGGATCTCACACTCACCTAGCTTCAAAACAAAATGTAGAATGCCACTCGTCTCTTCAAATGTCACACTCTAGAACTCAACCATTCTAGTTTGCAACAAAGCGAGGTCCATGAAGATATTGTTGTACTCATCGTAGGTTACAGTTGATCCTTGAGATCTATAAATACCATCAATATGAAAGGGACATCCAATGAAATCTATCTGTGCATGGTTGAGTTGAAGTCTCTCTTTTTGGACACTTGCTACTCTTGGTAGAAGTTTAGAGTTTATTCCATTCTTCACAAAAATGGAGGAGACAGGCTGCTGAATAGCTAAGTACCCTCTTTTACTCACACCAAGGGAGTCAAGTGTGCCTTGTATTTCACTTGCAGGCACTGCACTCTTTTGTAATAAAACGGTCAACAACATCCCGCTATAAAACCTTATACTTTTTGTCATGCATTATATCCTTTGTGAGATCACAAAGGCTTCAACTGCTTTCCTATATTCACCTTTGGATCTATGTTTTCTTTCTCTGGATATATAGCATGTCTACATAGAAAATATAATTGACATAAGAGAATACAATGTATAGTTGAAATAAACTAAAAGGTTCACAATCCTGACTTCAATTCTTGTATTCTTTTCTTGAGACCTCCAGAGCCAACCTTCAAGGTTTCAAGATTCCGTAGTCTCTTCTTTCACAAAGGAGCACCTAAGCTTGTACCTTTCCTTTGTAAGTTACACAGTTTTTCTTGCAATATCTGTATTTCTTCTGTGCACTTCAAAAGGGTTTTTTGGTCCTCACAATGCAAAGTAGAAAGTCATATAATCTCATTTGCTTGATGGGGTGAACCATGATTTTCTGATTTTTTGATTTCCTAGTTAGAGCTTTGTAGTAGCCAAGTAAACCATTCTGTTCGTCACCTGCAAAGGTCAGTAAAGTAGTCGGATTTACAAATGCAGGGGAGGCATTGGTAATAGGATTCAAAGTATAGATGGATCCATTTGTCCATAAATCTATGTGTTTTGCTCCTTCTACTCTGAGTCTTGCTTTCTCTGCTTGTGTTACTATTGTGTTTGTTTTACTTTGCTTGCATAAAGGCTCATATTTAGGACTCAAATCAACGTGTAGATGATATTTATGACATTTAATGAGAAGGTTTGAGGTGGTGGATGAAGAAGCCATAAATATACAGTCAAGAAAATCAAGAAACGGAAGAGTATAGTGCCATTACTCCCTAGACTACATACTGCATACATTGTATGGAAAAGAAGTTCCTTCCTATATGACGAGGTGAATTCAATATAACTAAAAAGAGACATTCCATCAATCATTATGGCCATTATGACTCTGTGAAAAGAATCCACTTTGAAGTACACTTTTTGGACGGTTGATGAGGACACCTTTTATTTTACCACACCAATTTTCTAAAGAGATAAGGTAAAAAAATTTATTTTGTTAGAAGGCCCTCCAAATGACCTCCCAAATTCCCTAATGCTTTGCATCGGGCCATGGCAAAGGAGAGCATGATGGGGCCGGTGCAATTGTCAAAAAGGCTCTAACACACGAGCAATTGAAACCTGATGCATGGCACATGAAGTGTGCCAAGGACATGGTTAGTTTCTTGAAACATAAATTTCATGATGAAAACACCCGGTCAGAGGTGACTCAAATTTTTTGGGACATCAAAGCGGCTGATGTGACAAGGGAGAGGAAATGGAATTGCAAGTGAGTGGAAGGGTCACGCTCTTTGCATTGTGTGAATGGACCCTCTAGGACTGACAAGTGTGCACTTTGCTACAAACCTCTCTCATATTTTTGTAAGTTTTGTATGTCACAACATTGAAGGAAATTCCTTAACAACACACATGTCAAAAACTGGTAGTATATTGCCATCAAACCCTTGGACAACAGTGACGAAGAAAGTAATCAATTAAGTGAGGATGAAGGATTAGATTTTCCTATGTATGGTGGACATCATGATGCCATTAGTGATGCTCTACATGTAGATGACAACTTTTCCACGAATACAAACAAAGACAGAGCAGCCTTCTACCTCTTGAGGTGCTGAAAGGAGAAATACAAAACAATACGAGCTCTAAGAGATTCTTGGGACAATTGCATTTTGAATTCCTATTTGGTTGAGGGCTACTACTATGAGCTAGTCGATGGTACCAAGGATGTTTATTACATACCTCCTGACCAACCAAAAGTGTTATTGGCATCGCACTTGGTTGATCACATCAAGATACCTTTGGAACCCTTGCATAGAGAGCCACATAAGTTTAGATTATCTCTAGAGGTTTACAAAAATGTGTATAACAGCATGCCAATGGTTTTGTAGGTCTTTGTATCTTTGTGTGTGTGTGTGTGTGTATGTGTGTGTGTGTGTGTGTGTGTGAGAGAGAGAGAGAGAGAGAGAGAGAGAGAGAGAGAGAGAGAGAGAGAGAGAGAGAGAGATGAATAAAGTGAAGTGTTATATTAATTGTCTTCAAAAGGGGGGAGAGAGGGAGAGAAAATGAAATGAAATAAAATGCTATATTAAACGTCTTCAAAAGGCCAAAATAATTGATGAGACCAAATTGGTACAATCGTGGTGGATCTAATACAATGTGGGTACTAAATTAAAAATAAAGTAGAGTGAAAAACTATCATCATCATCAATAATACCCAAGGATTCTTGGCATCGAGCATTGTCTAAGAAAGTACCATTGGTTGATAAAGAGCTTTGTCAATGTTCACCTCTATAAATAGTCATACTGGGTGTCTCCCATGTTGTGCTAGAATAGTCCTCCATTTTTAATGAAGCCTCCATGTATCACAGTCACCCTTGTAAACATGGGCGTCTAGCTCTCCCAAGGTCAATGGCTCTGTCAACTAATATACCTCTAGTATAAGTGGGCTCCAAAGTCTGCTGTGAAGCATTCTCATTTGGCTACTGAGACCCTACTCTAAAGAAGTCACTGATCTCTTTCTGTGAATGTCTCGCACTACCTAATATCCTCAAGAGACTCTCCCTATGTTTGAAAAAGTTCTAGAAAAAATTACATGAGAATGTGATCCTGATATCTCATGCCACTAACCAGTGCTCCAAAGACCTCTCTACATCGAGAATGAAAGCGGCCTCGTATTTCATAGAATACCGGACAATGAAAAATGTGATGTAACTAGCTATGGCTCTGGCTCTATATGACACAACTGGAAAATCTTGGCCTCTGTTGGCATATTAAATGTCTCTAAAAAGGGGGAGAGAGAGAGAGAGAGAGAGAGAGAGAAGAGAGAGAGAGAGAAGAGAGAGAGAGAGAGAGAGAGAGAGAGAGAGAGAGAGAGAGAGAGAGAGTTCTATTATCGTCCTCGGAGGTTAAATATGACCTATGAGGCCAAATGAACATGTCACGTGGTGTGAGTGGAGGTCATAAGTGTTTGCGGGTCGCCGCGACGAACGTCCATAGCATAGCTCTCAAGCATCAACATAAAATTATCGATACAGGGGAAGCGACTCGGATGAGGCATGGAAACTCACTAGGATGTCAACCCTAATGAAGTGAACTCAAAGAGATGCAACTACTAACTTTACAAGCAAATCAATCGCACTAAAGCCAAGTAATCTGCCTATGTCCTTCTACACAGCTCTATAGTCATCACGCCCGTTCACCATGCAAATCATATCGGAATTTCACGAAACTTGAAGGGAAGCTATAGGGGACTATCATGAACATATTCTATCACTGTCACAACATTCTGGGGAGGTACATGGATCGAGATCGTTCGTCCCAAAGTACGCAAAAACAGTAAATGGATGACCCAAAAGGGTCGTTTTTGGGTCTCTAAAGCCTCTCCTAGGGTCAAAACAACATAAAATACGTATATAAACACTCAAAACAAGATTTAAGGCCTAAACGGATGCGTTTGAAACCTTCACCGAATCTTGAATGCTTACACTTGAATGAAAGAGAAGAGTAAGAGGAACACAATGCAAGAAAGAAAACTGAATTTGGATTATCGTAGCCACAGAAGCGATGATTACAAGTTGGAGCAAAGAGGTAGCTCTCTGTGCGTAACGCAATAGTCACTTATCTTCAAAAAATAATCTCCCTTTCCCACTAACCTTAGTGTATTATATACCTAGGGCTTTCTAAAGTGGCCGGCGACCAACTTCTCATGGACCTTTACATACATCATTGGAAAAATTACATCATTGACTTAGACTTGACATAGACGATTGACATTAGGCTTTTAAGGGTTTGATGTATTAAACATCGGAAAAGTAATGTGACCACATCAAAGATCTGGCCGCTGACCCAACGGGCGCCTTGGCTAGGTGGAACTTGTATGTTGTTATCACCTCCAAACACTCCCCTCTTCCTAGCTCGTGTCATCCCTTGACACGACCATTTGTAGTTTGGTCTTCTTGTTGATGAGACTCCCCCCTTCCTTATTGAGTTATATCTGGCATGTTTTGCATGTTCAAATGGTGTGCCCATTTGCCTTTGATTGATGAACATGTGTTCTTTGTGATTTGGATGTTGTGGACGAGGCATTTGTGCATGTTGTTGCACATCCTGCTTTACCTTTCCATTTGTGCTGTTAGTCGATGATACCTGCTTCTTTGGATACTTTTCCTTCTAGTGCAGTTGACTTTTTATTGGAGCTCGTATCTCAAAAATGTTTGAGACTTTGACATGTGTGCACTGGCATCTCCAATTTGATTTTCTTTACCACTTTGTCAATAGATCTTTGTTGGTATCTTTGAAGATAAGAGCTGCTCTTGTCGAAGCGTAGTTGAGAACAATGTTGCCCCACTTTATCTCTTTGAAGAGCGTGTAACAAATTCTTTATTGGTTTCATTTGATGGAAGGAATATATACAATAGAATAGTGATGGGTGTTTCTAAATTAGGGTCTAGAACTTGAATGACCAAAGGGAAAAACCCAGTGGGAAAAAAACCTTTGGTATACGCTCTTATTGGGGTTGAACACTTGGAAGTTGAGTACCTGTTCATGCAAGGTGAGTGCTTGGGAGAAATAAAGTAAGAGTGCGTAATGCAAGTGCCAATTATGGGACACTCTATATGGACACAAGAGTTATTTCAAGAAAATCATGCGGTGTGAAAAATGAGTTGTTGGGTGCTTCAAGGAACAAATGTAGCACATGTGATATCAAAGGACATCTCAATAGCTTCCACATTTCCAAGAAGGGTTCTTGATGTTGAAGCTTCTCCACTCATTACTCACTATGCATAGTGCGTGAGTGTCTTTTGGACTCTCTTCTTCACTTTACCAAACTTAAAATACATAGACTTGGACTCTTATGCTCACCTATACCAGCATGAGTGACACAAATAAATATGCTCAACTCCTCCACCTTGAGAAGTACCTAGAATAGCTAAGACTCTTAGACCACAGAGAATATTACTTGAAGCTTTGGTATTAATGCCTTGCTCATTTAGTGGCTCAGCTGCCCGACTCTTGACTTTTATGCCATGTATTTTTAATGGCGACTTGGACTTACCTGTTCATGGCCTAAAACCCAATGCCATAAGTTCTTGAGATTAAGGCCTCTATCATTGCTTTGGTCTTTGGATGCCACCATTTTGTCGAGTAGGTTGGCATATTTTGGCTCCTATTGACTTGCTTGTTGTATGTTGATACTTCTTTGTAAAACAAGTCCTTCAACTCTGATAGGGCTTGATGTAGCCTTTGCATTAATTTCCATGAGAAGCGATTGTCGAGATGTGTGGGTTCTCTGTGATTGACTGTCCACTAGAAATTTTGGAACCCATCTTGTTTTTGGTCCTTGTGTGACCGTCTTTGGCATTTTATCTTCTTCTATAATTTGATGGACACTAAGCTTTGGTATCCAAACCTGATGATTTCCGTTGTAGAAGCCTTGATTTTGTAATTAATGACAAGGTATCCATATAGATTGCAGCAGCCTTGGTTGTAATTGGCTTCTGTTGGCTTTTGGTTGTCATTGCTTGCTTTGGGGTAGAAGCTTGTGCTGCTTGATTTCTCTTCATTGTTCCCGATTGAGCTACAATTTTTGGTAACCATATTGGAGTGTTACCTTCATAAACTCCTTGTGCTTCAAGTAGCTTCAATGGAATCATCCGCTGGTTCACCTGTTTGTGTTGGGTATCTTCGTTGAAGTCTGATTTGGTACCCAAACTTTTCGCGTTGCCCGCTTGGAAGGTCTTTTTGTTTGCCTTTTGTTGGTGTTCTTTTGCTTGCCTGAGCATTTTGTATTACATTGATAGCACGTCTTGTTCCTTGTAGAACTCGTTGGTTGAGGTGGGTAGGTCGAGGCTGTTACTTTAGGCTTTTTGGCCCAAAAATTAGTGTTTCCTTGGAAGTAGCCTTGAGCAGTGATTGACTCATTTGATGCTATCCACCCTGTCACCTTTGTTGCTGTGGTTGAACCCGTGTGTCATGTATCCAAACTGGGTCTTTGACTTGGATGTGCTCTTTGGATACCAACACTTGGTTGACATTCTTCGGCCTCTTCTGAATGCTTTTTTGTCATGGAAACTTTGGTTGATAGACTTTTTCTTTGGTTTCCATTACATTGTTGATGGTGTGGCTCTTGATGTAGAGGCTTCGTGGGAAATTTGATGGAAGCTCGTTGAAGGTAAAGTTGTCTGGAGAGGTTGATATACTTCAATGTTTACCTTTTTTTACCTTTTTCCGCGATGGTTGACGATTTTCATCTCTGCATGGATTTGAGAAGCTTCATGGAGTCTTACCATTGTTGTTGTTGAAGCTTTTGATTGTTGTCGAAAGAAGATGTCCAGCTTTCTGTCGGGACCAGACTCTCTTTGATATGATGGGAGTTGATTATGTGGAAAGTATCTTTATACTCCCCGGTACTCAATTTGAGTACAGCTTCTGCCACTCCAAAGCTAGGAATCGGAATTTTTGAACTTGTGTAAACTGTTTCTTCTAGCTCATTGATTGGTGGCTTTCCCATCATGATCCACGTTCCATAAGTCATTAGATTCTTTGTTGCTTCTGGATCTATCACAGTTGAACATGTTATTTTTAGTCCTGTTTTCACATATGCTGAATTTGATCATCGTAGGAGATAGTCCATCTTCTTCCTTGTCCTTGTTCTTCTTTTGGTCTTGCGTTTGTTGAAGATTTGCCGTTGAACTTGGAAGCTTTTCTCCTTCATCTACTTTCATTTGCACTTTTTGGAGTTGACTTCTTTAAAACAGATTTTGTTGTTTCATTAGGTATGTCAATAATGACATATTCTTGTGGTTGCTCTGCTTCCTTCGTTTTCAATTTTCCTCATGCTCCAAGATGTAGCTATCTGTCTCACTTTTTCTGCTTTCACACTCACAAACTTCATTAGCTTCCTTCAACACCCTTATTGTAAATAAGGGAGTTATATCATAGCCTTCCTCATCACAGAATTTAGTCAGGGTCTCCTCATTCACACACACATCAAGAGTCGCCAGTATTTGATCCCATCCAAAGGGTTCAAATAACTCCTCTGGAAATGGTTCCGGTATGTAAGCTTCATCGTCCATTGATCTTTCTAGGATGCAATCCTCCTTCACTGAGCTTCCACACTTCGAAGCACCACACATCCAAAGTTCTTGTTTGGTTTGTAGCCACGTAGGTATCTCTTTCCCATTGACTATAGTAGAGTCAATTTCTTCTAAAGGAGTTCTATTCACATCTCTATAGATGTGGTCTTTTATGCTTATTTTTGTGGTGATCTTTTTATGTCTCAAGTAGATATAGTCATAGCCCCAATCTTGAACCATCTTAAGTTGATGCATGAAAGGTCTTCCTAAAATGATATCAAAATTGTTCCCTTTTCCAAAATCTACTATTGCAAATGTATGTTCATATTCAATTCCACAAGAAGTCACAATAATTTGCTCCAGGATACCAGAGGTTTTTCCGTGTATCCATTTGCAAGTTGCAGCTTCATTCTAGTTTTCCTAAGCGCTGGTCTACCCCATTTTTCCCAAATGTCTTTTGTGGCTATGGCTACTCCAGCCCCACTATCAAGTATAGCCATGTTTTAACTCCTTTGTATTCCACAGGTAAGGTGGTGTTTCCTTCTTCTCCTTCGCAATATTCCCCACCTTGTTTATTGGCACATGTTTAGCGTTTGCACTTTCTTGTTGAGTTTTGTTTGATTGTTCATTTGAGGGTAGATCTTGAAGAGGTATCTTTAATCCTATCTTCCACAAATTATTGCCTACTTCATCCCATACATGTGGTCTAATCTTAAGCAGTTCAGATAGAGTAATGGTGCACTGTATTGGAGTTGACATCAACTCTTGCATACTCTTTGTATCCATCATCTTGGATATGGATTTCCTTTGAGATGGCACCACTCTAGTCTCTGAGTCTGCCTCACGTTCTCCTATGTATGAGGGTAAGGTCTTCAAGGACTTTGGTTTGCTTTCAATTGAAACTTCCATCCTTGCATCTCCATTTAGAGATTGAATGTCTCCCTGATAGACTTCATTCTCTGTATTGACCACAGTTATGGGTGTCGCACTTCCATCTTTTGCACTTCTAATTGCTTCCCACAATTCATTTGGCCATGGCTCATCTATCTCTGGGATAGGTGCCATAAATTGTGATCTTGACCTTGCATCATTAGTGGTGTTGGCCACTACTTGATCATCTTGTTGAATTTCTAGGTTGTTGGTTTCTTGTGTTGCAGTTTTTGCTTGCACATCCTTTTGTGATTCTAGATGAATGTTTGTTTGAGTTAATGTTTCAACAACCTTTGCCTTAGGCATTTCAAATCCAACACTTTTTGGTTTTGTTTCTGGAGGTGGAATTGGTGCTTCAGGCTCCATTATTGCCTGTGCAGTTTTTACCAATTCCTTACACATTTTCAACCTCTCAGTCTCTACCTCAGCATGAGGATATTTCATCCCTCGTTGATCTAGGGTTTGGTTGGGTTTCAATCTAGCCTCATATGCTTCCAGTGCAGCATCTAATGGCTCTAGGAATTTGTCTACCAACAGAGATCCTCTGGAAGATGCCTTCCTTGGTTTCTTATCGCTCACCACCGTTTTGTTTTCCCGTTCTTGTTTTAACTGCTCCTTTGACTCTTGTAATTTTGTTTGTAGTGCAGTTTGATTTTAATTGTTTTTGCTTTAATTCTGTCTCTTTTGGCTTTCCAGGATTTTCTCCCAGTCCTCACTGACACACTAGTTGTCTCCCTTGTTTGGGTTGTTGATCTTTCTCCTCATTAGCTTGGTCCTCAACATTTTCTTTTGCTTGGGCTCTAGTCACTACCTTCATAGGAATTTTGGGTTCTTCCTCTGATCCACTTGGAGAAGGTAACACTGCCACAACATTCATTGCTGTTTTCCCCTGTTTGTTTGGGTGTTTTGGACAATTAGGAACAACGTGTGTAATGGCACACTCCAAAAAATATCCAATTATCTCTACATGAGAACAATTCTTGGCCCAATGATTACCTCCGCACTTGTAGCATGGTCCATCTTGTTGAGTCACTGGTGGCACAATTGATGGTTGTTCTTGCTTAGCCAGAATGATCTCTGGTCTACGCTCTTGATTGGCTATGAACATCAGAGTGTCCTCATTCACTGAATAGAGTTTTCTCATAGGTTCTTGCCCTAGCCTAGGTTGTGATACCTCAGCTCTTTGTAAAGCCCTTTATACAACCCTATTTTGAAATAATGGATGATTTGGTAATGGAATTTGTTTTTGCTATTTGATGTCCAAATAGTATCCCCCTCGTGTAGGTTTGATTATAGTAGCACTCACTCATCTCATGATTGGTCCATTTTTGCTCAATGGCACACCATTTTATTCGTTGTGCTACTTGCGCTGCTAGCTCATCTAGGTTGGTCATTAATTGAGACATAGCCACTTGCCTTGTGTTGGTTTCACTAGATGCTAAAGGAGCATTATCCATAGTGATCTTTGTATCACCAATTTCCTCTCCATAGGCTTTACAATTGTCAACTAGGTATAACGCTTCTCTCGTGACTTGTTCAAAGGAATTACATCCTTTTAAGTGCAAATCTTTTTTGAGAGTTTCATTTTTCAAACCCTCTATGAAGAGAATTGATAATCTTTCATCCTGTGGTAACTCGCGTTCCGGACATCTCTCTATATATTGTTTGAAGCGTAGTGATGCTTCCTTCACTCTCGCATCTTCTTTTGCTTGAATGCATAGATTTGGGACACTGTGTTATGCTTGATTCCCCTTTTAGAGAACTCCACAACAAATTCTTGCAACAGTTGTTCAACATTTGAGAAGGCATTTTTGTCCAACGATTGGAACCAATTCAATGCTATCCCTTCCAAGGTTAAGACAAATCCCTCATACTGTGTATGAAAATAAAATACTTGTTTGGCTCTTAACACTTGTTTGAACAAGGATGCATGTACGTATGGATCCCTTAATCCATCATACTTCTTCTTGACACATTTGGCCAATTGATATGGTCTCATTGGTTCTAGTTCAACCACGTATCTTAGCGTGTTGGGGTCTCTCACAAAGATATCCCTCGTTCCTTCTTCTCATCTCGGAGCAAATCCTGGTGGAATCCCCTTTGAGACATGTTTTGGAAATTTTGATGGATTTGTAAGTCTAATTGGTGGTCTCTTGATCCCACTCAATGAGGTAGGAGCTACACTCCCGTGAATAGCTATTTTGGATGTTTGAGGTCCATTTGATCCCATAGCTTTCAATGTTAGCCTTTTGAAAATTAGTCTCAAAAAACCCTGGTACGCTTACACTCGGTTGAAAGTAGTAAGCAGAGATTGGAGTACCCATGTATGTATATCTTTCTAGCTCAATTGGGCTGATGAGTTTGTACTCTCGTCCATACTTATCTACCATTAGAACTTGCACTTCCTGGTCATCTGTGTATGTGAAGGCATAGAGGTTCTTGTAGTCTGTCAACTCTTCAATGATGGAATTTGAACATCTATAGAAGTTGTTTTGATCCCCAATAGGTAACCTATAAAGGCCATCATAAGTGTAATCCGTTAGAACTCTCGTGGCTTCATTGGTTTTGAAGAACCTCACGTTGGGTTTGTTGATTAGAGGATGCTTCTCCTCTAAGTCTCCAGCAATTTCCACTTTTTCTCTTCCAAACTCCCGCATTTTAGTTGATTGGTTTGGCTTCCAGTGACCTACATGATCACTTGACAAATATCCATGAACCATGCCTTGAGGTTTGGCTTGATATGATTGATAAGCCTCATGGTGTTTGTTTCAACCCTCTTATATAGGTGTTGAAGTATTTCTGGCTGTTTGTGTAGGTGGCATAGCTCTGAGTTGAGTGGGAAACCCTAATGATGGATGAGTTGTCATGTTTAAGCCTCACTAAATACTCTCAAGATGGTCCTTGATAAGAACACCTTGGCTTAGTGCACACAATCCCTTTTTACCCCTAGTCAAGTCTCTAAAAAGTCAGGAATTTGTGACTTTTTTGGTCTCTGGAATTGGTTCTGGATACCCTAAAAGTTTGGAATTAGGAAACCTAGAAAGATTCAGGTCTCTAGTGTGTGCTATTGTCCGCAAGCTTTCTTCCTAGCTATACCTGACTCAATTTGGAGATGCCTATCAAAAGTTAGAGCACTTTTTAGTGAACTGCACTTGAAACAGCACTCAAAACAGTCTCAGGACCAGAACATAGGAACTTTGGCTTGTATCTTGGCCTCCCGAAGGTATTTTTAGATCAAACTTGAGATTTGGGATGTCCTCAAGTATGTCTACAAACTATTGACGTCAAATACCCTCACTATGGATAGGTACACCGATCGCGATCGTTGACCCCATGTCACAGATTTGGAAGATTGTTGCACAGTGGCTAGCCCTTGATGTCTTGATACCAAGTGTCTTTGTATTTTTGAATTTGGAGATGTTTTGACCAATGAGAACCCAAATGCCAAGTGGTTTTGTGGTTATTGGCCTGATTGTGTAACTGGGACTTTTGACCACTTTCTTTTTCTTTTTTGACCTTGCTCTTTTTGAAAATATGTTGCACTAGATGTCAGCTACCTACTCATAAATTTTCAATCCAAAATGTCACTGTGGTACACCGATCGTGATCGTAGTTCCAGCTCCTTTTGCATGAAATTTTAGAGTTGGTAGACATGGGTATGATTATCTATTCCCAAACCCACTTTGCATTTGGATCACAAAAACTTGAATTTTCTCAAAATTTTGGTCTGAAGGATCAGTGATCAGTGTTTGCCCTATTTGACAACTGTCTGTTGGTTTTTTGACCCTGGTTCTTTTGAGAAAGTTGTTTGTCTAGTTATCAGCTACCTACTCACCAAGTCTCAACTCAAAATGTCACTATGGTACACCGATCGCGATCATAGTACCAGCTCCTTTTCAGGTGAAACTTGTGGATATTGTAGACAATGATGTGTACAGTCTACTCCCCAAATCTTTTTGAATTTGGACAAGAAAAAGTCAAGTTTTCACCTGATCTTGGTCTACTGCAGTGGTTTTTTGACTGTCTGCTATTTCTGGCCATTTTGGTCACTTTTTTAATTTTTGAAAACTCCTGGTATCTTATATAACCTAGGTGTATGTGTGGGTCAAATCTGGGTCAGATCTGGGACTGAGGTACACCGATCGTGATTGTTGTTTGGAGCCCAAATTGGATGAAACTTCACCAGCTTGTTCACTAGGCTATTTTAAGACTACCCGCCAGACACTTTTGTGTATTTGGACTAAAAAAAGTCAAGAATTTACGATTTCTTGGTCTGAAGTGCCTGATTTTTCAATTTATCAGGTTTGATTGATTTTGATGTTTGGTTTTGCGATTTGAGAGATACCTAGGCTTGTCCTATGCACATCTATCCCTATGCATGGTTTCTTCCCAGTTTTGATGTGTTTTGGTCTACTGAAAGTCAATTTCTATGCCAGTTTAGCAGTTTTTGACTTGGATGTGTATTCAGTGGTTTTGACCAGTTTTTTGTGGTTTTTGACCCTAGGTCCTCTAGACTTTTATGTTTGTATACTCTTGAAGAGTCTACTCATCAAATCTGGTACAAATCTGAGATCTAGGTACACCGATCGCAATCGTAGTTCTGAGCCCAAATTCAACCAAATTTGGCATGCTTGTAGACACTGATGTTTTAGGGATATCCCCCAAGTCTTTTTGCATTTGGATCACCAAAAGTCAATATTTTACAGTTTCTGGGTCTGTCAAGCTAGTTTTACCCAAGTGGCCTAATTTCCTTGATTTTTGATGTTTTTGGGTGTGGTTGCTTTAGACAAACTTGTTTAGAATCTTATCAGGAAGGCACATGTCAAATCTCGTACAATTCTGACACTGAGGTACACCAATCACGATCGTAGTACCAGAGCCAAATGTGATGAAATTTTACAGGCTCTCTCTGACAAGTATTTCCTAGTGTTTGGTGCTACCACTTTGTGATTTGAATCAATTTCAGCTCTGTTTGGTCAGATTTTCTAATTTCAGAGTCTTATGGCCCTTTTGCCAAAGTTATGGTTTTCTGGTGTTTTTGACTCTATCTTTTGCCCCAAATCTGATTGGAATGTGATTTACTTATCCTACTCCTAAGTACAGAAATGAAAGAACATAAGAAAATGAATCAAACAAACAAACAGGATAAAAAAACGGATGATGGATCAGTACTCAATCAATACAAAGAAATTTGAAGAGTAAAAATGCTTAAAGCAGCCTCACTCACAACGCCCTATATCTCTCAAGAGTAGATCTAGCCAGTCCACTGACCCTAGACTCCACTAAGCACTAAACCCCTGTTTACATGCTTCACTGAAATGTAATGGAATGGAAATTATCTTCTGGAACAATAAGAAAACTCTGAATACGCACTCGGTCACTCATCACCTAAGATTCATTCCCCGGCAACAGTACCAATGTTTGCGGGTCAGCGCGACGGACGTCCATAGCATAGCTCTCAAGCATCAACATAAAATTATCGATACAAGGGAAGCGACTCGGATGAGGCATGGAAACTCAGTAGGATGTCAACCCTAATGAAGTGAACTCGAAAAGATGCAACTACTAACTCTACAAGAAAATCAATCGCACTAAAGCCAAGTAATCTGTGTATGTCCTTCTACATAGCTCTACAGTCATCACGCCCGTTCACCATGCAAATCATATTGGAATCGCACGAAACTTGAAGGGAAGCTACAGGGGACTATCACGAACATATCCTATCACTGTCACAGCATTCTGGGGAGGTACATGGATCGCGATCGTTCGTCCCGAAGTATGCAAAAACAGTAAACGGATGACCCTAAAGGGTCGTTTTAAGTCCCTAAAGCCTCTCCTAGGGTCAAAACAACATAAAATACGCATATAAACACTCAAAACAGCAATTTAAGGCCTAAACGGATGCGTTTGAAACCTTCACCGAATCTTGAATGCTTACACTTGAATGAAAGAGCATAGTAAGAGGAACAGAATGCAAGAAACAAAACTGAATTTGGATTACCGTAGCCACAGAAGCAATGATTACAAGTTGCAGCAAAGAGGTAGCTCTCTGTGCGTAACACAATAGTCACTTATCTTCAAAAAAATGATCTCCTTTCCCACTAACTTTAGTGTATTATATACCTAGGGCTTTCTAAAGTGGCCGACGGCGGCCAACTTCTCATGGACCTTTACATATATCATTGGAAAAATTTCATCTTTGACTTAGACTTGACATAAACGATTGTCATTAGGCTTTTACAGGATTTGATGTATTAAACATCGGAAAAAATAATGTGACCACATCAAAACTTTGGCCGGCTGACCCAACGGGCGCCTTGGATAGGTGGGCACTTGTATGTTGTTATCACCTCCAAACACCCACTTTAGGTCAAGTGCAAAAATCGCGATTATTAACAGTAGTGGATTTTTGACCTAGTTGTTTTTGACCCAGAATGCATCTAAATGCTTAGCAATGATGTCCCAATACCCACCCTATGCTCAGTTTTTTTTTTTGAAGTGTAAATTCCTACTTATGATGAAATTAAATTAGGCCGCGGGTTGGCAACGCCAAAAGCTACAAAATACTGTGAAATGCTTACGTCAATGCGTAGAGTTGTTACTTGGGGTTCCAACGCAACAGATGCGACTTCAATGTGACAATTGAGGAGGGAGTAGAAAGTGCAAGAAGGAAAGAAGTGAGTGTCGTTAGCTCACGCTGTGTATTTCATTATCCAAAGCTTAATAATAACTTACAAAAATTGGCTTTTAAACGTTAGCCAAGGTTTTTGGTGGTCAACTAATAATTTGGGAGCTCTAACTAAAGACAGATTGATACAGGTTGATACAATGTAGAAGCTTGTAGACCCAGCTCATCAATTACAAAGTTTATCTGAAAAATAGGAGTTAAATATTCTTGATTCATTAAAATAATAAATGTTTTTACAATGAGAGCGCCAAAAAATGGTATCCGAGTTAGCTTGCTGCTAAAAGTTGCAAAAGCAAAATGCACAATTTCATAGAAGGAAAAGATGTGTCCTTGATAGCACCAACAAACCTAGAACCAACAAAGCAAGAGGGAATGTTAGAGAATGTGGATAATGGGGCCAATACCAACAACATTGGAGGAAGAGGTAGATATCAATTTTTTCTCTTGAAGAGATCAAGCAAGAGCTCACTTTACAAGGCATAATTTTAGTTGTTATACTTGTGGCAAGTATGGACACTTTGTAGCTCAATGCCTAGATAATGTTAAGTTGAAGTGTCCAAAGGTAAAATGGCAGACCCATTTTGGCGCGAGTGATCACCAAGAGTGCTAGGGTTGTCATTCATGAGTTACCTGATGAGCCGGTTGATCAAACAAACTAGACTGATAAAGCTCAAAGATGGGAGAAGCAAAGAGACATTTGGGGAAATGCCAAGGAGGTAGATGAATGGTAGGAGTAGAGGTCACAAGTAGCCAAGATCATAGAGCATCTGGGAAAATGATTCCTAAAAAGCTTGAATGCTTTGAGGTAAGAGCCTTGCTCTAGAGGCTCTAGAGAAGGAACTACTAGACAATGAATTTGGTAAGGTAGAGGCTAGAAAGAAATTTAAAGAAAAAGGGCTCAAAGAGTGGTTTTTTGAAGAAGGATGTCTAGCAAGTCAGGGTAGACTTGGCCAAGGGTTGCTAAATTAGATCTAGGGACAAAAAATGCTTAGAAGCAACAAATCGATTCCTCACAAAAGGATCCATCAGCTAGTAGATAGAAGAGGCAAGCAAAGGCATGGCAGTGTGAGGACAACTATCTAGAGGGGACATCCTCAAGTTTAGATAGTATCTCTAGAAATGAGCAAGAATAAATCTAAGTTAATGTCTGTGAGAGAATTTAAAGGATTACTATTGAACAGGATGATATCAGAAGGACTTTGCTAGAGGTTGTACATTTTTCAAAAAACAAGGAAAGAAGTAATCAAAGGCAATGGTTGTGGATCTGTTTGAGATCAAAGATGTTGAAGTGCCAGTCATCCATATTGATTATAAGATTAGGAAACAATGGGAGAGCCACTATCAAGGGTAATACTAAATGGCAGTGCTCGTGTTAACATTCTGGGAGAGCATGCTAGATAGAGGTTGGGAATTCAATATATGAAACCTTCTCTTTTTAGAATTATAATGTAGGACTATTGGATAGTGCAAGCCAACAGTTTAGTTGAAAACCTTGAGATTAGGGTAGGCTTTGAGAAATTAAAAGTAGTTTTTTGCTATTAGATGTGCAAGGTGTGTATAATATGCCATTGGGAAGGTCATGGCTCAGAAGTGCAAGAACCATTCATGACTATGCATGCCAAACACTAACAATTCAAGGACCAAATAGGAGAATACAAGTAGAAATAGATCTAATGTGTAGTTCTACTCAATGTGAATGCGTGGATATACTGCAATGCAAAATTGGACAACGTATGCTCACCCAAACACCCGACGAAGCTCGTAGAAGGAACTCGCAAAACTGGACCGTACGCGCTCAATGTAGGTATTGGCGTGTAGCTCTCATCGGGGGCAACATGCTACACTTCTCCGCACTTGATTCCGACAACCGGAGCACACGTAGCATCAAGATGAAGCTCACTCTCTCTCTCTCTCTCTCTCCTCTCTCTCTCTCTCTCTCTCTCTCTCTCATACACAATACGCTCACTCACAGACTTCAAAACTTGTTTTAAGAAATACCAGAAAGCTAGAAAAGGGCAATGCAGCCAAAAGAACTACGTAGGAAATATGGAACAAAGAATATCAAAAAAAAATTGCCATCCATGACCATATTTCTTATAATTTAAATATAGACTTAAATGTAGTAATTTTGAACAAGAAAGTGCAAAGCATCAAAGGAATCAATATCCATAGAATTCTACTTAGTCAAATCCAGGTGAGAGACCAATGAATCTAGATGGTAGGTCCTCAAAAGAACCAAGAAGCCAGACTGCGGGGGATGCTAGACTAGATGAGGAACACAAGGATATTGTCAATGAAATGCTAATACACTTGGTTTGAATAGAGTAAAATTTGATCTAGCAGTAGATTCAATGGGTATGAAAAATCCCTATAATGAAGATGCTATGTGTATACAAATGGACAAGGAAGGTGAATCTTTGGCAAGCTGGTTGTTACCAAATAACCAAGAAATTGAGGAATGGAATCTCAATTCAAAAGAAAATCTTAAGATGGTCAAAATCAATATGTATCTAAAACCGCAGTTAAAGGAGAAGGCTGGTGTTAAACCCTCACGGCACACGGACACCCATCACCTACGATGGATGCGTATTATGTATTTGGTAGAGTCAGGTACCGGGCTTGTCGGACCAATAGGGAAAGGTAGAGTGATCGCCGATGAGAGGCGCACTTTAACTTGGACATTCAAGGGATTAGTTGGTTAAGCATGGGCGCCCAAGTGTGAATGGGGTGAGCTCCTATAAAAGCCAACTAAACCTAATTTTTTACTCATTCTCTCATTTGTGCAATTGAAGAGTGCTCTTGCTCCATCTCCATCTTCTTCTTCTTCACCTCCTTGTGTGTGTGTTGAGAGAGAGAGAGAGAGAGGGAGAGTGTGTGTGCGATCGAGCATTACGAAGGCACGACGGCGGCGAAGCGGTTGAGCGCGGCACGACTGCAGCTTCTTCTTCATCATCGCGGCGAGGAATCCACCACGAAGGCGAGCGTAGAGCGGTGAGTTGTCGACACACCCTTTGTTTTCTTGAGCTTGCTAGTTTAGGCTTGTTGTGTGCTTGGAGCCGTTTGTGGCTCGCATACGGTGTATTGGCAAGTCCCTTGCTTCGACAGTGCGGCAAGGAGCGCACATTTTTGGCGCCGCTGCCGGGATATGCCCTACACTAAGCTCGGTTAGCACTTTACGCTTCCTTGTGGTGTAATTTCTATCGTAGGAAAGGCAGGGAAGGAGTGTGTGGAAGGTTTCTGTTTTTTGCGTTTTCTTTTTTTTTTTTTGTTTCTTTTTTTTTTTATGTCTGCGTTTTTCAATTCTGCAATTTTTGCATTTTAAGTTTCGTCCAATTTCTGCAATTTTCTGCATTTTTTTTTTTATTTTCTTTTTTTTTATTTTTTTTCTGCATT
>NW_028221440.1:522471-590210 GCF_014529385.1 Adiantum capillus-veneris
ACAAAAGTTGCAAAAGACGACATTGAATATGCTAGAAGAAACTATTCCTACCAGAAGTGGGTCTGAAAATGAAACTCTGATACCAACGCAAGTTGTTACTAGAGCTCAAGCTAAGAAAACCACTAGAGAACCTGAGAATGGAAAGTTAGCGACTGACGTAGTTAGTCAAGGACCGCGGAGGCAAAAAACACATGGAAAGCTAGAAAAGCACGCATGAAGTTGAGAAAAGAACGTGAAGACGCTATTCTAGCTGAGGAACTAAAGCAAACTAAAGCTAGATTAGAAAAACTTGAGAGTCAAAACGAGAAACGAGAGATGAGCCCGGAAAGAACGAAACAAAAGAGTATCAAAGAAACAACGAGCTTAAGCTCCGGGGATCAGTGCTAGTCGACAAGGTACACGAACCATTGGACGCACTGATGAGAGCTTACGAAGCTAGGTTAAAGAACAACCAAACACAAGAACAGAGGTGGATGACATACCCAAACGCAGAATTGGAAAAGCAGAGCGATGAAATGTGCCAGAGAATGATCGAGACTGCACAAGCCTTATTAGAACCACCAAAGAAACAATGAATTGTGGAAAGGAAAACCCAATTCAGCAAGGACTATCGTTTCACGGGTAGCTGACAAGACTCCCAGTGCCAAAAGCCTGAAAAATACACAAAAGGATGACCGCATAGTATTGAACACAACCGATCAGGAGATAGAGAGTTTTCATCCAGTCATATAGAGGATTTACGGAAAAAGATGAGGATTACAATGAATTTTGGAAACAAGTGAGAGAGGCAAACTTTGCAAACGAGCTAAGTTGCCAAGCTAATCAGACAAATTGGGAAAAGGACATCAGGAATCCTCCCATAGTGGAATTTGAGGCAGGATCTCAGGTGGACTTGGATCTGCAATCGTATTGGGGAGATGGGGGCTTTGTTAAGAACAATGGAGAGCAAAACTCATTCATTGAAAACTTTCCTTCATACTTAGGAGAGTATGAAGCAAAATCCGAGATTAGAGCACTTCCCTCACGAAAAATCTCATCAGAAAAAGTCATGGACTCGCAAGGATTGATAGAGATTTTGTCAACACCAGTGACATGCACTATCACTCTAGCTGAGCTTTTGAGGCTAAGACCACATATGTGGACACTGTAGGAAAATGCTTGGAGAAATTCGGGATAAAAGATCAACATCGAGATTGCAAGAGAGCATAGAGGAGCTGAGCAAGCACAAAAGAACGCTAAGCCTGTACCCTTAAACAAGGTCGGAGAGTATTGCGAAGGTGAAGAGGGGAATACAACCTTACCAGTTGAATTCCAAGGAGTGAAGACGATGGCAATACTAGACAGCGGAGGAGTTGGGGTAGCCATTGCTACAAAGAAATCTAGAAAAAATGGGGGAAACCAGCAATAAAGGAAGAAGACTAGGTGAAACTCCAATTAGCAGATGGACACATGGAGAAACCTATGGGTTATTAGAGAAAGTTGTAGTGACTTCTTGCGGCATTGAATACGAACATACTTTCGCCATTGTCGATTTTGGCAAGGAGAATAACTATGATATCATACTGGGAAGACCATTCATGAGACAGTTGAAAATGGTCCAGGATTGGGGCTACGATCACATATACCTGAGAAATATGGAAACCACTACATGTGTGAACCTGAAAGACCATAGCTACAAAGATGTGAAACCGAACACCGGTAGAGGAGTTTGATTCAGCTACTTTGGCGAGATCCGAATTTCCAGCTTGGTTAGGTAAACCCCAGGAGTTATGGATGTGTGGAGCTTCGAAAAGTGGAAGTCTGAAACGAGAAGAATGTGTTTTAGAAAGGGCTATCGAAAGACGAAACTTATGTAAGAGAACCCTTTCCAGAGGACACGTTTGAACCATTAGAATGGACACACATTCTAGCAACCCTAGATGTTTGCGCAATTTTGGATGGTGTCCCACAACGCAATTTTGCGATAAGGACGGGTACGACGTGGTTCCGTACTTCATGTTGAGAACTGTACTCGCAAAAGAAACTGAAAAGAACGATACACTGGAAAAGAAGGATGAAGAAGAGGTGTTTCACGACATTCCCAATCATCCAGAGTGGGGAAATGAAGCAGACAACGAGTCAACGGACAATTCAAGCGGAAACGAAGAAACTATAATGGATGTCCGATTTTATGATTTTCCGAACCAAACTAAACAACGCCAGAAACACTGTAGAGCAAAGAAAAAAACAAAAGGGGTTAGAACCATCCGATGCCTAGAATAAGAGGAAAAAATCAATTCCTAATGCTAGTAAAGGCTGAAGATTGTGTTAAGGATAAGATTTCTGGAAGAATGAGAGGCAGTGATCAAAAGAGCTTACGAAAAAACAAAAGAGGCTCAAGAAATCAAGTTCAAAAGAATGGAACGAAAACTGAAACAGAAAAATCAGAAAAGAACAAGCGCAACAGAGAATACACGGAGTCCAAGTTAGAACGTAGAAACAAGTACCGAGAGCTCAAGAAAACTCTGAAGGAAGTTTGGACGACAGAAATTGAGAGTGGAGAGGACGAAAACGTCAAAATCAAGGAAAACATGGATGTTCCCTCTCACTATAGGAAATTCACAATAGAGGATAGGAAGGTGATATTAACCCACCTATTCGAGATAGGAAGGAGAACGAATCTTATGACGGACCGGAGGATGCAAAAAAAGTTGACTTAGCAGCTCCAGGTGAGCCACCTAGACGGTCTACATAGCCACAGATTTGTCTCCAGGCGAGGAAGAGAGACTTTTGAGTCTTCTCAGAGAGTATAGGGATGTGTTTGCATGGTCTTATAAGGACTTAAAGGGAGTTGACCCATCGATATGCCAACACACAATCCCACTGAAACAAGACGCAAAGCCTAGCAGACAGAGACCATACACATATAATGATACTTTTGCTAAGCAAATCAAGGAGAAATAGATAAGCTAATGGAAGCTGAATTCATATACGAGATTGAACACACCGATTGGGTATCTCCGATTGTGGTAGTACCTAAGAAGAACGGAAAACTCCGAGTGTGTGTGTCAACTTAAAGAAAGTGAATGCTGCAACAATAAGGGAAATTATCCCCTGTCGATAACTGATCATGTTCTAGAGCGTGTATCAGGGAAAACAATAGACTCCTTTCTTGATGGTTTTTCAGGATATAACCAGCTAGCCATAGCACTGGAAGATCAACATAAAACAGCTTTTGCAACGGAGTGGGGAATATATGCTTATGGGTTATGCCTTTTGGTCTAACCAATGCTCCCGCAACTTTCCAGAGGCTGATGACGCATGCTTTCAAAGAATACTTATGGTTGTTTCTCGAAATATACATGGATGACTTATGTGTACATTCTCTACTAAGAGATGAGCATCTAGAACACCTAAGAAAAGTATTTGAGAAATGTAGGACATATCGCATTTGTCTCAATCCTGAGAAATGTGTGTTTATGGTCCGACAGGGCAGAATACTGGGACATATTGTCTCACAAAACGGAATATCCACGGATTTAGAGAAGATAAAAGTTATAGTGGATATGCCTAGACCAACCAATGCGAAACAAGTACAGAGCTTTATGGGACATTGTGGATATTATAGACGATTCATTTACATGTACGCTATAATAGGCCAACCACTTTACAGGCTAATAGTGAACTTTGAATGGACAGAGGAGTGTGAGGAATCATTCAAGAAATTGAAAGAGGCACTCATTACTGCTCCAGTCTTGAAATACCAGATTGGGAGAAGATATTCCATGTGCATATAGATGCTTCGGCATATGCAATAGGATGTATTCTGGCTCAGCCAGAAGAAGGAAACATGGATTTTCCTATCTGTTACGCCAGTCGACAGCTCAACAATGCAGAGAAGAATTACACCACAACAGAGCGAGAAGGATTAGGAATGATCTATGCTGTGAAGAAATTTCGGCATTATCTTCTAGCCAACAAGTTTGTGTTTTTTACGGATCACCAAGCCTTGCTCTATCTAGTGAATAAACCATGCAATACCGGGAGAATAGTGAGATGGTTCATTATCTTACTGGAATTCGACTTCACGGTAGTAGTAAAGAAAGGAAAAACACATCTTAGAGCTGATCATCTTTCGCGATTGACGAATGGAGAAGACCCTATAGGAGTAGATGACGACATGCCAGACACGTACTTGTTCAACATAGAAATGATACCGAGGTGGTCTCAAAATGTCGTTAACCTATTAACCTATGGAGGAGAGCTCGATAGAAGAGAATACAACCTGAAACATATTGCTATTCAGCAATCCAAGAATCTTCAACTGATTGCAGGAAGGTTGTATCAATTGGGAAATGATCATGTTTTACGACTATGCATCAATCCTGAGGAATATAGTATATATCTGCGCGAAGCACATGTTCAGAATGTGCATTTCATTGTTCAAGAAGGAACACATATAGGAATTTGTTACAATTGGGAGTCTATTGGCCAGGAATGAAAGAAAGCGTACATGAATATGTCACAGTATGTATTGTATGTTCATCAAAACCGCCAGCCGAGTATTCAACATTATATCAGATAATGATCGCTCCAGAATGGAGTCAGTATATGTGCGCTCCTTGTCGCACTGTCGAAGCAAGGGACTTGCCAATACACCGTGTGCGAGCCACAAACGGCTCCAAGCACACAACAAGCCTAAACTAGCAAGCTCAAGAAAACAAAGGGTGTGTCACTCACCGCTCTACGCTCGCCTTCGTGGTCGATTCCTCGCCGCGATGAAGAAGAAGCTGCAGTCGTGCCGCGCTCAACCGCTTCGCCGCCGTCGTGCCTTCGTAATGCTCGATCGCACACACACTCTCCCTCTCTCTCTCTCTCTCACACACACACACACAAGGAGGTGAAGAAGAAGAAGATGGAGATGGAGCAAGAGCACTCTTCAATTGCACAAATGAGAGAATGAGTAAAAATTAGGTTTAGTTGGCTTTTATAGGAGCTCACCCCATTCACACTTGGGCGCCCATGCTTAGCCAACTAATCCCTTGAATGTCCAAGTTAAAGTGCGCCTCTCATCGACGATCACTCTACCTTTCCCTATTGGTCTGACAAGCCCGGTACCTGACTCTACCAAATACATAATACACGTCCATCGTAGGTGATGGGTGTCCGTGTGCCGTGAGGGTTAACATGCCCCCCTTCCTGATGTAGATTCCGTCCTCGGAAGCTATTGAGTTGAAGCTGGGTCGTCGAGGTGGAAGAGCATTTGAGATGAATGTCCTTAGCCTTCTTCAGTCACTGCAAATTCAAACAACATTGGCACAGTAATGGCATTCTCTTAAAAAGCATATGCAGTTTTAGGTAGACAAATTGATTGGTAAAAGAATTTCAAACAATTTGTTAGCAATGAACATTAAATTGCAATGTAATCAAATGCATAAACAGATGTAAAGGTAAAAAATTAAACAAGTCTGGGGTCGCGAATTTGACGGTCGAAAAGCACTAGAGATCGAATATTAATACCATGGGTAAGCTTCTTAATTTTCTGTGGTCAATTAAGTTGTTTAATCGCGAGAGCCAAGTATTCATGTTCGAGGGCTGACTAGAGGCTATATCTAGAAAACCTTGTAGTTAAGCTACCATAAAAGGAATTTCTCATGAAATCATCGCCTGACTGATTACTTTTTCTTTGACCCCCCAAAGTCTTTTCACATTGATTCAGTTTTGAAGTGGGTGCTTATTTTGTATGCCTTGGGTTTTTTGCTTTTCAAGGAAAAGCGCCCACACTGGGAACCTCTAGGGCTCTAGTACCATAGGCAATACATGTGAGTGAAGTACCAAATCAAGCTGAGATTTCTCTTCCAGCTTAAAATTTTACATTGTGGCACTTTGATTTTTTGTTTGTTCATTTTCAGCATTTTAATTTTGTAACTTTGGGGGGTCATATAACACTGTTACCCTCCCCAGGCTCATCACATTAGTAAACTCCCTTTATAATACTTAAGCTAAAGGTCACTAGGGTTAAGCCCACTAGAAAGCCCTAGTACATTTCATACAATGCTGCCTAAATCGGATTAAGAACCTAAGTAACCATTGTTTATTAGGAAGGCATTCCCCATGGTATTAAGAGAAGATCTCTAACACCTAACTTGGTCAAACTAGCTTAGTCGGATTGCTTGATTTTTACACCTAAACAAGTGATTATGACAAAACATTACATTGAATTAAATGTTTGATACTAAGCCAATGCGCTGAATATTATGCTACCAATCACAATCAAAGCAGACAAACATGGATGCCAAAAAGATAAGGGCCATGCTAATGGACAAGAAACACCTGTTTGTGTTGATGGTCGCGCTTGATTTGAAGGTTCCATGAAGGTCCAAATCCTATCAATAGCAACACGCTCCTGTACACACTATGAAACACAAACAATACCTCTAGGAGGCACAGCAGTGGGAAAAGAGAACTTCGCTAATCACTCAACTCTAAAACAAAAACACTCCTATCGTACTAATCTTACCTACCCTCCATCACTCAAGTGATGAGGATCGAAGGTGTTTCATGGCATAGGTTTCTGTTTCACTGTACCAGATGTGACATATGTAGGTCTGAGTCAATGTTTTGACTTTTATTGTGCATAATTGTTTGCTAATTGCTCTTGCTCTTTTTTTTTTTTGTGAGTATAAAGCTTTATATGTACATTCCCTAAGATCGGTGATTGAGAGGTCAGGGAAAAAGGTTGAGAGGGAAACAAGTGAATAATGGATGTCAGCAAACACTCCCCCCTTCCTTGGGTAGATCATACCGTTTGAAATGAGCTTGTCACCCTTTGAAACCAATTATTCCAGTTGGTAATAGGTGAGGATTTTTGCCATTAGTTTTCTATTACCCTAGGCACCTTGTCGAGTTGCAACGGTGGTAAGGTACTCTCCCAGGATCGAACTTGAAGTGGTTCATCAGGTGATTCTTGAACACTGGGAGGTGTGGATTCTTTGGTAGCTTCATGGAGGTCCACTACTATAGATGGAGGCTGTGTAGAAGCTTTTACCTCTATGGATGTATTACATGATGAGCTAGAATCTTCATGGGACTCCCCCCTTCCTGAGCTAGGTGGAACAATTCGTTCTTTCTTTGGTACCCAAACTAGCTCGGGAGCGGGTGTGTAGCATTCTGTGATTTTTTCCTTTCCACGATCATTGATTCGTTTTGGAGCTACGGGATTGGGCTCACTTGGGTCAGGTGATAGGTAAGAGCACAATCTACGTTTTGGCACCCAGATTTGATCATTTCCTTGATAGTAGCCTTGGGCTTCCAATAGTCGTTTAGGGATCCATCGCAACATTTTCTTACTTTTCTTGGAGCGAGTGGTACGTTTCTTACAAGGCTTCTGTTTTTTAGCACTAGGTATGGTCACTAAAGAAGCTTTAGGGACCCACTTGTATGTTTTCTTCGTGACATTAGGATGAGTCTTGTCAGAAGCGATATGCATTGCTTGTAGCATATTTAAGGGTATAGGCATTTCATCCCCCTCAGGTGTTACCCAGGTCGTCCCCCTATTTCCCCAAGTGTCTATGGTTGATGCTAGGTGCCACACCCAGTCTACATTGTCCGACTCAGTCATCCCAGGTAGGATATCCATATAAGGAGAATCTTGGCCAATGTCTGTATCCTTCTTACAAGTGTAACAATATTGTAGTGGGGCCGAGTGAACTGTGGTGTCAGAGCGATGATCAATAATGGTTTTACTCCCTAAGGGGTGTACCTTACCAGTCACCAAATCCACTCTAAGGACAGAGTCTTGGAATTGCAAATAGACATGATTTTTAGACCAATCGTGAACCATTTGTGCTTCCCTCATGAATGGTAGTCCTAAAATCATTTCATATGACATAAGGTGTTTAGAGAAATCCATTACAATGAACGTATGTCGTACCTTGTGTCCTAGAACTTTGATCTTAAGATCCTTGAGCATCCCCATAGGTTTGGCTATGGTACCATTTGCCATCTTTACCACAATGTTAGTAACACTGAGGCGGGGTTTTCCCATGGATTCCCAACAATCTTTTGTAACGATGCTAACTCCCGCACCACCATCAAGAATTCCCTTTATAGTTAATCCCTTGGTAGTGATGGGTAGGGTCGCATTAGACTCGTCGCCTTCAAAATACTGCCCTAATTCGTTAATGGGTACCTCAATCACAGACTCGTGTCCATCTAAGTCAAGTGATTGCACATGATTTTCCTCATCAATCATAATCGAGTCAGGCCTATTTGGTTGCGCAAACTGCGGTAATCCCGTTCGTAGCTCTCCGTTAAGGAATGCTCGAAGTGCAAGGAATAACTCAGGATCTCCATACAGCTTTGCTATGATCGTGGTTCGGACCTCAGAAGACATGAAGTCCACTAGTTTGGCAACATTCATTGGCATTTTGCAGGGTGTAGGTCCTTGACTAGGAACTGGTGAGGATGGAATCTCATATTCCTCAATGGGATCAGGTATTCCTTCGTTAAACATCCTTTCCAACAAGAAGGGTGTATGCTCACTTTCTGATGTCCCGTCCTCACTCCCTTCTTGGATGATACTAGATATGGCTAACGGTCTATGGTTCATGTGGGGTGGATGAACTTGCGTGGGAAACACTGTGTCATGAATTTTGACCTGCATGGGTTCTGGTTCTAGTTTCCTTTGAGTCTCCTCCACTAAACCTCTTAGATGTTTCACCTGCTCAATCTCATCTACTGGGTTTGGGTACGTCCCAATCTTCTTTTTACGATTTTTCCCTTTTTGCCCCTGCGGTTTATCTTGGGGGTCTTGGATTGGATTTGGAAACACTTGTGGTGTTTTCAGAGGCTCTTTATGGTTTTCTCTTATTCGGTTTTCATTTGGTTCCATGTTACGGTTTTCTTTGTCGGTCTTTCCCTTTGTGGTATTGGTTCTAGTCTCCATTGTCTCGACTGAATCTGAATCATCCTCGAGGTCATTCATATACACGGGGTCATCTCCTGTTCCTATGTTTGTTTTGGAACTTGGCTTTGAATTTTCCGTATTCTGCGACTTCTTCCTTCGTGTCTTCTTTTTCTTTGCTTGGATAACTGACGCGGTATCTCTCTCTTCGAGGATATGTCCTGGCCCTTGAAGCATGGACCGTGTAATCGCATAAGCAGGTGCGACGGGTGGTATTGGCGATGTCACACTAGCAATTTCGACCAAATTCAGGGGTGTGATTTTAGGCGCATTTGGGTTATAGGGGCATTGGGCAATCAAGTGATCTATGCCACAACGATTACATGTGAGTATTGGCATTGCAGACGTGCTCCCTTGATTCATTTGCATCTGTGCAGCATTCTTTTGCAGCCTAATAGGGCACTCCGCTACTCGATGTGGTCCACCACACTCGTAGCATTGAAGAGGTGGCCTCCTAGCCTGGGTGTTGATATTTTGACCTCTGGATGCGAGAGCAGCAGCTTGATAAACCGGCTTGACTTGCCCCCAACAATCTTCCATGTAGTATATAGGACACTCTTCCAATGTATCAAGTCCGTAGGCAATACTAGTGTCTATTTCCTCCTCACAGCCATCTGCATAAGCATTTGATGGCTCGCAACCCACTTGGTTCATAGGGGCGACTCTTGGATGCGGGGGCTGCGGTCCTAGCACAGGAGGTGGTAACGGTGTAGCTTGTACAACATTTTGAGATCTAGGGACCATGTGTTGCGGTAGTTGCTCAACAGGTGGAGTAGGCATCAATACAGGAGCTCGAGGCGCATCCGTCCAGGCTACAGGTGGTCTATTTGCCATCATACGTTTGATCATTAAACAATCCTTAGCTTGGTGACCATACCTACCACATGCGTTGCAAGTTCCATTAAATTTTACTCTAAACGTAGGGCACTCACTAGTGCTATGTGGACCTAAGCAAATGGAACACCATTGTTGCTCCCTTCTTGGATACATGTGACTATTTTGAGGGGGTCGATTATCCTTAAGAGACTCTTGGATTGCCTTGGTGAGGTCTGTCAAGAATGTCTCAAATACCTTTGGCTCATTGGCAATGGGCTTTGCAGTCATGGGTTCATACTCAATGGCTTGTGAGCTAGTGGATCTCGTGTCAGTAGACACCCTCATGCCTGCTATCATCAAGTTGTCCTCTAATTGGATTGCATTGGCAGTGACATCTTCCCAGGTTGTGATACCTCTAATCACTAGTCCATTATAGATTCCTTCATTCCTCAACCCTCGAATGAATCGATCAAGCAGTTGGTTATTGTTGAAGCGCTCATTTACAGGGCAACGAGAGTTTAAGTGCTTTAGACGACTAATGAAGTCCCTTACTGACTCTCCTTCCTTACGTTCGGCCTTCTGTAGCTGAGATGCTACACCCCAAAGCACACCTTCTCGTATGTACTCCTTTAGAAACAACCTTCGAAGGGTAGGGTAGATTGTTTTCTCGTCCACCCTTAGGGTCCTATACCAATCTCCAGCCTTCCCACTTAATGTCAAGCTTAAGGCATTGCACTTATGTAGTTCGTTGCGTTCCCCTAAGGAATCACATACTTGTTCAAACACTTCAATGTGTTTTCTAGCATCTTCGTCCCCATTGAATTTTTGCGTGATTTTGGCAATTTGTACTGCCTTACTTCTAGGCTCTCTATCAGATGCGTGATGCATATTTTCCGCGATAGATCGACCTATGGTTTGAGCAAACGCTGCCAAGTCACCTATGTGAGGAGGCAGGGCCGGTGGAGGTACTTTGGAATCATATGTGGGAGAGGAACGGGTACCGGTCTTGGCATATGTGTGGATGATGCAGGATATGGAACATAACCGGGCATAGGTCCACTCGGATAAGGGCTAGGGAGCGGCACTCGAGGAGCATAAGCAAGTGGTACAATTGGAGGTGTGGGGGCCATGTGTGCATAAGGGGCTAGAGGCACATACGGTCGAGGCCCCATATTAGGTACTACGACACTAGGTAGTGGCACTGCGCTAACCGTAGATGTCATCGGTACATTCTCTGTCAGGCTTATCCCTGGAGTGAGCACTGTGTTTTCCTTAATAGAGGGTTGAGCCAAGTTAGGGAAGCTAAAGTTTTCGCTCGGAGGCTCAGATTGCATAGAGACCCCAGGTGAAATGACGTAAGATGGGTCCATGGGGCTCATTAGAGGAGTCTCCATTTGTGATAGAGTAGGCTGTTGAGCCTTGCTCGTATCCAAAAATCTCATGGGGCCAGTTGAGAGTATATTTACCCCTCGGTTTTGCCTTTCTGATTGAATAATGCCATGGATAACATTACAGATCATTTTCTGTTGATCTTCGATGCTCGTGGCACTAGAGGTGGATTGTACAATCTCTATCCATCCTACATGGTAGGCGTGGCCAGAGTGTAGATCCGTCAACACCTCAGTGTGGAGGTCGTATGTCCAATGATCATTAATGAACAATCCTTCTAGAGTCGACGTGTTAATGGTTTCTTGTGAGGTAGAAGCAATGTTGCTCCCCGTGGTTTTACTTGTCACCAACGGTACTCTAGAGGGAACTTCTGAAGGAGGCAGCTCAACAGGGCCTTCTTGGTAAGAAGTTGGTAGGATATCCACATGGACACTCTTTGGGGGTGTGGGGTCCACGTGCGATGTGAAAGGAGAGTCCACTTCCCCACCCCCTTCGTGTGCTTCATTTGCATCAGGTTCCGAGCGAGTAGCTCTACCTAATGTTTCCATGAAACGGCTAAACATACTAGTACTAGGCTGTGGAGCTTCGGGAGGTGCATGGCCTTCTCTCTCAGTGTTTTGGGTAGGGTATGCTTCCATGATTTCTGAGTCGGAGGAGGAATCACTAGCGGCTATTTTAGGGTCTTGGGTGGTGCTACCTTGTGTCCCCGTTGAGGGTCTAGATCCTATCGTGGATGGGTAATGGGTGTCCGTATGAACAGAGGCACCCTCAATATGCTCGTGTTCTAGCACCCGCCCAGAGCGTAAGTGCATGTGCTTCTGATACCCTAAGGTGTCAAAAAGCTGCTCTAGGAGGCCTTGTGACTAGTTTTTAGCGTGTTTTTTGTTTGTTTTTTTGCTAGATTTTTTAGAGCGTGTCGTGGAATGGGCCATGTGATAGCTCAAAACGAGCGTATCGGTCAGAGGGTCGTGCCGTGCTTTACGGCCCTCCGTTTGGTCACTCTATGCCCTCGAAATCCCTAAAACTGTCAATTTCCAGTAGGGAACTAGGCCCAAACTAGAAAGTCTAAGGGTGCAAGTGGGAAGAGAAAGGAGGAGAGTGGAGGACTTGTCCCACATGCTCTCATTCTCTCTTGAGGGAGTAGGGTATATATATAAGAGTGAGTCTAGTATATATCATAAGATTGAGGCCTGGGCTTGGGCTTGGGCTTGGGCTTGGGCTTGGGCTTGGGCTTGGGAAAATGATCCCGATCCCGATCTATCTTTTATACAAACCAACCCGTCCGTTTTAAGAGTCACGTTTTTTATTTTCGAAAAATTTCGCCGCCCGTTCACTCGCGTTTTTTTATTTCCGAATTTTTATTTTCTTTTTTTTTTCAAATTTATTTATTTATTTATTTTTTTGGGAGAAAAAATAAAAAACTTTTTTTTTTTTTGTGCAGAAAATACAGAAATTGAAAACGCAGGTATGCAAACAATGCAGAAATTGTAGGAAAAAACGCAGAAATTGCAGAAATTGCAGGAAAAACGCAGAGATTGCAGAAAATGCAGAAATTGCAGAAAATTAAAAAAACGCAGAAATGCAGAAAATTGCAGAAATTGAAAACGCCGAACTTGAAAATGCAGAAATTGCGGAAATTGAAAAAACGCAGACAATAGCAGAAATTGAAACTTGACAGCAATTGCAGAAAACGCAAAAAACAGAAATCTCCACACACTCCTTCCCTGCCTTTCCTATGATAGAAATTGCACCACAAGGAAGCGTAAAGTGCTAACCGAGCTTAGTGTAGGGCATATCCCCGGCAGCGGCGCCAAAAATGTGCGCTCCTTGTCGCACTGTCGAAGCAAGGGACTTGCCAATACACCGTGTGCGAGCCACAAACGGCTCCAAGCACACAACAAGCTTAAACTAGCAAGCTCAAGAAAACAAAGGGTGTGTCACTCACCGCTCTACGCTCGCCTTCGTGGTGGATTCCTCGCCGCGATGAAGAAGAAGCTGCAGTCGTGCCGCGCTCAACCGCTTCGCCGCCGTCGTGCCTTCGTAATGCTCGATCGCACACACACTCTCCCTCTCTCTCTCTCTCACACACACACACACAAGGAGGTGAAGAAGAAGAAGATGGAGATGGAGCAAGAGCACTCTTCAATTGCACAAATGAGAGAATGAGTAAAAATTAGGTTTAGTTGGCTTTTATAGGAGCTCACCCCATTCACACTTGGGCGCCCATGCTTAGCCAACTAATCCCTTGAATGTCCAAGTTAAAGTGCGCCTCTCATCGACGATCACTCTACCTTTCCCTATTGGTCCGACAAGCCCGGTACCTGACTCTACCAAATACATAATACACGTCCGTCGTAGGTGATGGGTGTCCGTGTGCCGTGAGGGTTAACATTATATTGTTGAATATCTCACAAATAGAACTTTCCCAGAAGGAACGTCAAAAGCTCGTCAGAAATCTGTAGAGACAGAAGCTAGAGATTACGCTTTAATAGGAGATCAACTCTATAAGAGAGGTAAAGACAACCAGCTTAGGATTTGCGCATCAGAGTCTGAGTATGTGATAATCCTGGAGCAAGCTCATGGAGGAGTAGGTGGAGGCCATTTCTCAGGTGATAAGACAGCAAAACTTGTCTTAGCCGCAGGAATATGGTGGCCAACATTACATATGGACGCTGAGGAATACGTTAAACGGTGTGATGACTGTCAGCGGACCAAAGTACCACTTAAAAGAGATGATATGCCGCTTAGACCAATGATGGGGGCAAGGGCTTTTGCAAAATGGGGGATTGATTATGTCGGACCCATTTCACCTCCTGCATATAAGACTCATGCACAATACATCATTGTGGCTACAGACTATCTAACAAAGTGGGTCGAAGCAAAGGAAACTCAAAAAGCAGATGCCAGGACCACGGCACAATTTCTGTATGAATACGTCTTTGTACGATATGGATTGCCAATAGAAATTGTGAGTGATCGAGGCACACATTTCATAAATGAAGTGATAGAGATCCTTCTTGATGAATTCATGGTAATCCATAGGAAATCAGCCCCGTATCATCCACAAGCAAACGGACAAGCTGAAGCAACAAACAAAACCATATGCACGGTCCTTACGAAGATTGTATCTGAGTCGAGAACTGACTGGGACCAGAAGTTGCATTCAACATTATGGGCATATAGGGTAGCATATAAAACATCAATAGGAACGACCCCATATAACATGGTTTTTGGGCTAAATGCTATCTTACCAATAGAATTCTTGATTTCAACCTTAAGGGTGGCTAAGGATCTAGAGTGGACAGGGCACGAGCTATCTGATAGAATAGATGACCTGGAAAAGATAAATGAGCTTCGCCTAAAAGCAGTAGCTTCCATCTACGCTCAAAAAAGGCGACAAAAGGAATTTTTTGATAGGCATGTGCGGACTAAAGAGTTTAAAGTTGGGGACTATGTCCTAGTTTACACTCTGAAACAGCATGCTAAGAAGCTTAAAAAGCGAGGGATGGGTCCTCTGGTGATTAAAGATCTATCACCAAGTGGAGCCGTCAAGCTTGCTACATTAGACGGAGAAGAAATGCCCAATTGGATTAGTGGATGCAGAGTGAAAAAGTATCTGTTGCCGCTAACACAAGACATGCTTCTCAAAATACATCAAGAAAAGCTGCGTGTCCAGAAAAAGAAAAAGATTGAGGAGGAAGCGCAAGCCGAGGCGAAGGAAAGAATGGAGAAAAGAAGACTACTGCGTCAGAAACAGCGCAATGAAGGAGCAATACGAATAAACGCAGTCAGTATAACAGAAATGGATAATGACAAAGAAGAACCCAATAAGCAGTGCATGTGCCAAAAGACATTATACGCGTATGATGTCTTTTGTCCCAGATTTTGACTATTTTTGGTTTTAAGCCTTCTCCAATGTTTATAATTGAGTTTCAAGTGTTTTTGTCAGGTTTGAATGTAAAAACAAGATTTGAATCCAAAATTTCCTATTCTTTGCGTTTCTTGGACTCCGACTTGTCTTTTTGGGTTTCTTTGAGTGTTAATGTTCTTGTTTTAAGTTGATCTTAGGGTAAAACCCCCCTTCTAAACACTCTGGCAATGTCAAATTTTCAATTTTAGTCTCTGTTTAGGTCCTAAGACATCATACGCGTATGATGTCTTAAGTTGCAGATTTCCAGTTTTTCAGCACAGAACTCTTCCAATAGCTCTTTTAAGTGCTCAGCAACAATCAGTTACATAGAAAATTTTTCTGAACTTTGTTTATTGCATATTTCACTACCAAAGCGACTTTTTCAGTGATCTAATATGCAATCAAACACATCAAGCAAATAGAACACCAATTGATAGCTCTAGATCAGGATCAAATCAGGCCCTACCTAAGCTACTTCTAATCATAAAATGGATTTTTTGCAATTGAAAATATAAAGAGATTTACTACCACACAAGGAGTAGCAAATTCTTTTTATGTCAACAACCACTTAAACACCATCAAAAACAATCTAATCTAAGCTAAACTAAAAATACTGTCAACACGGAAGACCCAGCAATACCCCACTTCCTAGTATCTCTCGAGACCTTCGGAGTCCACCACTCCTAGATCTTTTCTAACTAAAGTATACAAAGTAGTTTATACGACTCACCTCGTAGGATTAGTCTAAGGTCACCTACTTAGGGCTCTCGTCCCCGGCAGCGGCGCCAAATGTTAAGGCGGTTACGCCGCTAGCGGAAGCTAAATAGCGAGAACTCAACCAACAACAGAATTTGTCAGACGAGGACGGAGCTTGACCCGCAGGCGCATGGAAACAACTAGGTGGGTGTCAAATCACCTACTCGACCTTCTAATGACAATCACTACTAAGGAAATCAAATCTAAGTTCTAAAATACGCAAGTGACTGAAATCCGTACTACGAACGAATGCTATACGAAACAGGATCTAGAATCATCGAATCGATCTCAAACTCAAGGGGAAGTCTATACACTAGGTAAGAACAACACCATAAAGACTTGAACTGCAAAATCAACCTATAACCACTCCGTGCAGTAAACGCGTATGAAGACAGGCCGAAAAATACAGGTGACCGAAACTTGACCCCGATGGTACTAATGTGTAGCTCTACTCGTTGTGGTTCTATAGATATGCTGCACGCTCTATTCCGACACACGAGTTGGAAGAAAACTCACACCGAAGCTCGTAGGAACTTACCACACGTAGAAGCCGATAGCGCGCACTCTTGGTATCTGTGCGTAGCTCTCACCGTTGCTAACACAATGGCGGTGTCGCTTCTCCAATGGCGGCCCCGTAGCTCGCGTAGCAAGGAGATAAGACTCTCTCTCTCTCTCTCTCTCTCAGACACAGTCACTGCGCTCAAAAACTCCCTTTGATTAATAATTGAATCCCCCTTAGGTTACAAAACTTTGGCTTATATACCTCAGCCTTGGAGGTGAGAACATCTCTAATTATTTACATCAACAGGTGAAATTACTTCGGGATTACAAGCTGGAAACTCAATTGAGTCCCGTTACTTAATGAATGGCTCAAATCAAAATTAATGTCGGAAAGACATTTATTACAATCAATGGTTACAAAATGATGGGTGTGAGCAAAAATGTGGGTGTGATCCTCTGCTGGCTCAACAGTGACAGAAATCACTAAAAGCTAATCGCTCATCGGCAAACAAATCACATCCATTTTGCAGCATCAAACAACATCCAAATGTAACGAAACTTCTAGGACATGTTTATAAGACCTAAGCACACATGCTTATGGTATCAAATCCCACTTTAGTTCAAGTGCCAAAATCGCGATTATTAACAGTAGTGGATTTTTAACAATGAAGAACCCATCATTGAATGCAAAGTAGGAACCAACCAAATCAAAGCCAGAGCACTATTGGATTCAGGAGCTCAAGCTAACCTACTTTCACTCAGCTTGTATAGACAATTGACAAATGACACTAAACTACAAACTGCCAAGCAAGAGTTAAAGAGTTACTCTGAGAATTCAATCAAAACTATCGGATGCACAGTTTTACATATACAGATTAACCAGTATGTGTATCCTCATATGTTTTACGTGGTTGAAGACCAAGCTACACAACATCCATTATTGCTAGGACAACCATGGCAGAAGCAATACAATGCAATGATTGACTGGAGTTCTAATTCAGTGCTTATCAAATACGAAGGTGAAAGTCAATCAGTTAAGTTCACCAAAGGAGAAGAGCCAACTCTAAAGGACGATTCCAAAGACAAAGATGAACAACAAACAGAGAAAAAGAAGATGCAATGGCAACCAAAAGTTTCTATACAACCGGATTACTCGTCGACGAGGAACTCTCAACATTGGATAAGGAAGACAAGCAATAATATAACAGCTCAACCTTGGGATAAAACGGAGTCAACGTTGGTATGGAGACCAAAAAAGGTGATGCCAGAAAACACAAACAGAGTCTTCAAGACCAGACAACAGAGTGATCCCCGACAATCAAGGCCAGTGAAACAGATCTGGATTCCAAAGAAGTTCATGACGGCACAAAGCTACAGCCAGCAAATTTGGATCCCAAAGATTTGTAAAAAGGAACTCACTTCAATACAATCAACGGAAACTCCTAGGTATTTCAAGGCGAAGGAATCAACACACAGAACAAAGCAGGTTTGGGTCGCAAAGAGTTTGTGGCAAGCACAAGCAAAGCGGAAGCATATTTGGATTGTGAAAAAAGACAACAAGGTAACGAAGAATCCATCTACTGATTCTACTACCGAAGTGCCAAAACCAACCCAAAACCCGACCACCAATCCTTCAATCAAACAAAGAGCAGCTTTATTGGAAAGACTGTTGTATCATCGCTCTACAATTGCATTGGGAACTTATGACCAAAACAACTACAATGCTTCACCCACAGACACTTCATAGTCGTCCGGGAGGACTCAGACTAGGAGGGGGGGAGGTATACAGGAGCTACAAAGCAGCTACAAGCGGAAAAAACAAAGAAAAACAAAAATTATATTACAAGGGCAGTGTCTTACATGATTTTGCAATTTTTTATGTTTGATTGCGGATATTGATAATATTTATGCCCTTATATACCTTGTTTTGCAACAAGAAGAGATCAAATGATGAATTTGGGTCTCTAGATGTGTAAATATCACTAAATAAGAGTGTTTTTGGAGCTAAAAAGTGAAAAAAAGTGATAATCCAAGTCCAAAAATCACAAAGAAGTGTATATTCATATACACAAGGTTACCACCTATTTATCGTGTATGTTTGTAATTTTTTGGCTTCAATTTGCTATTTTCCTTTATTTTTTATGATTTTCTTAATAAAAATAAAAGAAAAATAAAAAAGCAGGTGAAATGAGATCGGAAAAAAGAAAAGAATAGACGGTGATGGTCCTAATGACAAGGGCAACCCATGGTAAAAATGGGGTACAATTCTGAAAAAGTTACGGAAAGCCCGAAATGACAGAATTTTGGCAAAGTGGACAGATTTCTCAGAAACAGGTCAAACGGAGTCCAAATTGAGAAATTTCAAATCCTAAAGTGCATTTCACGACGAGATAGGAGCACATGTCAAATTTGGTAACAAGTGATCTGGGAAGCCCGAAGTTAAGTATTTTTCACTTCACTATCAAGCTCATTTCCACTATTACCTTCTTGGAGAGAGCAAAGAGCACACAGGAGCATCCGACCTTCTACCGCCTTCTACGACTGCTACGAGAGCTCAGAGGACACCAGACATGAGAGGTAGACTCGTTGCCATAAGCTTTTGATGCTTATCGTTAACTTTTGTCGCGAAAACTCACCAAAACCAAGAAACAAGAGCAGACGGGGAATGGGGAAGAACGCTAGGTAGGGGCACAACTGCCTAACCAAACCTTGCAAGAACTTAGAGGTAGGTTACCCTAACATAGACGATGAGTTTCTAGCACTCAAAGCTCGAGAAAGAACGACTGGAAAAACCCTAGGTCAACAGAGCCTGCAAGAGGCAAACAGAAAAAAGTTGTCGGAACGACACAAAACTTCTCAGGAAGCTTAACAACATCGAGGGCAATGCAACCATGGAGTATCTCCAGGTTTGGACCACCAAAAGTAGGTCGGAACAACCGATTCGGTTGTGGACACACAAAGCGTCATTTTGGCATAACGGCTAAAATTGACGACCAAATGACCTGAAACTTCACAAGCAGCTTAAAATATACATGGATGACTTATGTTTGCAAGAAAAACCCAAAAGAAAGCTGATTCACTTACCGATGGTGAACAAGACGCTTTCGGGCAACCAAATGGAGAAAGATGGAGAACGGGGAGCCAAAGTCAAGTTCAACCGAATAGGTGGCTTCACAACATATCCAATGAGCTGGAAATACAACTCTCAAGAAGAAAAGTTGAAGAAATTCAACTCCAAGGCAAAAAGACGACTTCGGAGACTGAAATGCCTATAAGGGGTCTTTTTAGCTAAACTGATGACTTTTTAAGTTGAAAACTAGTTAGCAGGGCTTAGGGCACTAGCACAAAGCATTCTTTGCACAAAAAGACCAACATTTCAAGAAAAGACATCATGCGCGTATGATGTCTCACAGCATGATTTTCACATCCATTTCAACATTTGAGTGCATAGCCTCATTCCACATGTTAATCACATCCTATGAACCAAGTATCATGAGAATTGGAGTTAGAAAACTCAAGGAAAACCAAAAAGACGCAAAGTAGGCCATAAAATTGATTTTTGGTCCTAATTTTGTCAAAATAACTCCAAACTCATTGAAACTTTGTAGGATTGTTGATTAACACATCTACAAGCTATCTGGAACCAAAAAGCACCATTTTGACACAAAAGACATCATACGCGTATGATGTCTATTTGCACTTACAGAGCAAAAAATGCTCATTTGTCATCATACATCCATTATATATATCTAATACATGCTACATATGAAGTTTGGAACCATTTGGTCAAGTGGATCACCCCAGTAGCCCAATTAAGAGAAAATCCTTCATACAAAGCCTATTTTTGTCCCAAATCCAACATATTCAAGTCCAAACCAAGATTTGAGTATAAACAGTCCTTCACTAGCACATGGAGAGTCCACAAAACCAATCCCATGAAAAATTGATGAAAAAGACATCATACGCGTATGATGTCTCCAGAGCCATTTTTAGTCCAAATTCTATCCAAACTTGATAAATCCACTGAATAAGCCTATCTAAAGCCAAAACCAAGCTTATAGAGAAAATTGGTCCAAAAATGCACTAAAAGACATCATACGCGTATGATGTCTCACTATGTGATTTTGGCACCTCAGGGCTTCAACCACCAAACAGAAGTGTTCTACATGCCATTTGAAAGTAATCCACCAAGTTTTACCCAATTTGGATCATAAAATCCAATTCCCTTTCAAAATTTTGCCAAGAGCCTGAACTGGAATAAACTGGCCAAAACTTGACCGAATGGGATCCAAACTCAAATTCAAGCATATGATACTCATGTATACACTATCAGCTACAAGCACAACCAATATGAAGTCATTCTGACACAAAAGACATCATACGCGTATGATGTCTCAAGCATGTTTTTGAGCTCAGTTTGCATATTTTTTCACCTACATTGCATCCTTAGGCCCTGAATAGCTCATGTTTCAATTTTCAAGTCATTTGAATAGTTAAAAGCTTCATTTCGGCTTTCAGTACTAAAAAGACGCTAACTTCTGAAATTGGAGTTACAGGATCCATGGATTCCGCTAAGTCATCGGCAACTAAGAGAAAAAGACCAACCATCAAGGATGCTCTTGCAGAGGCAGAACCTTTTGATATTCCAACAGAAACCCTCAAGCCAACCAAGACTTGGTTGGAGGAAGCAGTACTAGAAAAAGAGGGAATAAAGATCTACCAGGGGACTTTCAGAGATCCTCAGGGGCAATCGGTCGATGTACCTATGATCCCACGAGAATTAGTGGATTATAGCAGATCAGAGAACATAAGCAGATACCTGGAAAAGGCTGACTTACACAGGTTCTTCACCTCGAGACCATCAGGTGTAGACACAAGAAGAGTGTATGAGTTGGCAACATCCATTCAGAAGGATGGGAAAGCCACGTTGACAGCCATGGATGGAGAAACAGTTGAAGTACAGATCATTCCACAGCTCATTGCAGATGCATTGAAGCTGCACAACAAAGGGAGTTCTGTCAGAGAAAGAAGGGAGGGCATAGAGGTCTATGGATCAAAGAAACAAAATACAACCTACGGAGATATGGCAGATCAACGAGCGGCAACCCTTTGCCGGTTATACAACCAGTTTTTCCATGTGTGCAGTAAAAGACCGCAGAAGTATACTACACCACCCCATGCCATTGCGACAACCATCACATGGGCACTGAAGAGCAACGTGCCAAAAGAGGTGAATTATGCTCAATACATCCACGAGTAAGTAATAGCCATGCACAACCAGAAACCAAAGTACATAGGAGGAGGAGAAATCCTAACAAGAATAGCTTATGAAGCTATTGGAGCTAGAGATCAAGGGCCACGGATTCCCTCCCAGAATGAGTGGCTTAGAGAAGCTGATGAGGAGGAAGAACAGCAAGAAGTATCCAAGAGGGCGTCCACAAGAGCACGCCGAAAACTAGAAATAGTTTCAGAACCTGAAGAGGCCGTGGACGAGCCGCTCAAGAAGAAAGTGAAGAAGAAGGCCGATCCCAAGCAAACCAAAAGTCAAAAAGCCGCAAGAATGGAAAGGCTGGTGGAGCAGTTTAGAGCGGAAAGAGCTCTAAAGGGGGACTTTGAAGAAATGTGGGTGCCGGACCCCAGTAAAGTCGGAACCAGCTCAGCTAGGCCACATGTTGATCAATATGATCAATATATTAGAGCTTATGAGGAGTCGGAGGCCATACTGGAGCAGCAACCTGTCGAGCCTTATACTGAAGAGGAAGTACAGCTTTTAAAAGCTGAGCTGCAAAAGGACGACAAGGGGAAGAAGAAAGTAGATGAGTCTACTGAACCTCAAGAGAAAGACGGGCAAGCAAACAAAGGGAAAGCCAAGATGACTGAGGACAATCAGCCCTCTTTTACTGTTGTACCAAGCCCGAAGAAGATGGAAATTATTGTGGAGGAAACCACAATAGAAATGGAAACAGAAATTATGGAAAAGTCGGAGGCCGGGACCAAGGAAAAGGAGATAGATCCAGTTCAACAAAAGAAAGATGATTATGAGGATCTGGTAGCGATCGGATACAGTGAAGAAGAGGCCTTGGAGGCAGTTTATGGGATATCCCTACGGAAACAAGATGATCGGAAAGGGACGAAGGAAAAGACAAAGGGTACAATGGAGAGTGAAGGGAAAATGGACGGGCCGAAGCCATTGGAGGTGGTGGCAGAAAGAGCTGTCAAGTTGACAGATGAAGATGAAAAAGACATGCACATGGTGCATGAACTGCTCAGCAAGATTAAAGAAAGATCCAGAGCAAAGGAAGTAGCACTTGAGACAACAAAACAAAAGAAAGCAGAGTTGCAGAAGAAGTTAGAGAATGCTATGACTGAATCTGAAAGTCATAAAGCATCACTGTACGACGCAGAAAACGAGAGGGACGGCTTGATACTCCAACTAGCCGAAGCTTCAAGAGAGGTAACAAGTTCACAGGAAGCAAAGGAGCGAATAGAAGATGAGCTGGAGGCAGCCAAGGATGAGCTCATTGAGCTAAGGGAAAGAGTCGAACTTCAAGAAAGGACAATCATGAGACTCAGGACCACCCCTAGAGCTAGCAGAGCAGGAACAGAACAAGAGGGAGCCCTCGTACCAGCTCTGGAAGAGCAGGTCAGAAGTTTGCAAAGAGAGCTGAGGTTAGAGCAAGTACAAAGATTGCACATGGCGGAGGGATCATTGGCTGCAGAGGAGAGGCTCACATCAGAAAACCAAACACTAAGGATAGAAAATGAGACCCTCCGCAAACAGCTCCAAGACCTCCAAGAGCAACAAAGAAGAGAAACAGAGACACCACAAGAAGAAGCAGGGGGAGCAGCCATAGAGCTACCAGAAACTGGAGAGGCAACCACAATTGAAGATCCAGCCCCAGTTCAAGAAGTGGCCTCGACTTCAGGAATCTCTGAAGAAGAAGAACAAAGGCTCCAGGACCAAATAGGAAAGTCAACAGAGGAAAGTGCCAAGGCGGAAATGGAATGGGAAAGGAGAATTATGTTTTTGCCTAGCTTCCACATGCAAACATTCGAAGAAGCTTTCTACACCGGCTTTTTCACTCACGAAAGCAAAATATTTGGCCCAACCTTGACCATCGGCAACCTACGCTACGAATCACATTTGCAGATGCTCAAGACGACAGGACTCTATTGACCAAGCCTAAAAGTCATGTCAGGGACGACATGAACGCGGAGGGGGGGAGTGTTGAGCCAGCAGAGGATCACACCCACATTTTTTCTCACACCCATCATTTTGTAACCATTGATTGTAATAAATGTCTTTCCGACATTAATTTTGATTTGAGCCATTCATTAAGTAACGGGACTCAATTGAGTTTCCAGCTTGTAATCTCGAAGTAATTTCACCTGTTGATGTAAATAATTAGAGATGTTCTCACCTCCAAGGCTGAGGTATATAAGCCAAAGTTTTGTAACCTAAGGGGGATTCAATTATTAATCAAAGGGAGTTTTTGAGCGCAGTGACTGTGTCTGAGAGAGAGAGAGAGAGAGAGAGTCTTATCTCCTTGCTACGCGAGCTATGGGGCCGCCATTGGAGAAGCGACACCGCCATTGTGTTAGCAACGGTGAGAGCTACGCACAGATACCAAGAGTGCGCGCTATCGGCTTCTACGTGTGGTAAGTTCCTACGAGCTTCGGTGTGAGTTTTCTTCCAACTCGTGTGTCGGAATAGAGCGTGCAGCATATCTATAGAACCACAACGAGTAGAGCTACACATTAGTACCATCGGGGTCAAGTTTCGGTCACCTGTATTTTTCGGCCTGTCTTCATACGCGTTTACTGCACGGAGTGGTTATAGGTTGATTTTGCAGTTCAAGTCTTTAGGGTGTTGTTATTACCTAGTGTATAGACTTCCCCTTGAGTTTGAGATCGATTCGATGATTCTAGATCCTGTTTCGTATAGCATTCGTTCATAGTACGGATTTCAGTCACTTGCGTATTTTAGAACTTAGATTTGATTTCCTTAGTAGTGATTGTCATTAGAAGGTCGAGTAGGTGATTTGACACCCACCTAGTTGTTTCCATGCGCCTGCGGGTCAAGCTCCGTCCTCGTCTGACAAATTCTGTTGTTGGTTGAGTTCTCGCTATTTAGCTTCCGCTAGCGGCGTAACCGCCCTAACAGTCACTTGAGTGTAGCATGAGTTAGATGCAAGTTGTTAGTTGTTTTTCGAGAGATTGACAACCTCTTGTAGCCTCTATGCACTAGTCAAGTCAGCTTCATCCCATGGATTGACAATTTAATTGTGGTTCTCGCTAATACTGCAATAAGATAGCATAGTGAGGTTAGACACGCATCCCACATTTAGCGCCGCCTGTCAGGGAGCGAAGAGACCTAAAATAGGGAAAAACACGAGCGTCTTATGAAGTTATCCTTTAACTTCCTCTAGGATTGCCTAGAGTTCAAAACTTTATTTTAGAAACCGCATAGCCTAAGACGTCTTCTGCTGTGTAGAGGTAGCTTGGAAGTAATCATACTTGTTGAGTGTCTTTAAGATTGTAGGATTGTAGAAATAGATTAGGATTTTGAGGATAATTGATAGACAAGACAAGTCTTAAGATCAATGCTCAAAAAACCATAAAAGACAAGAAAACGAGTGTTTGTGAACACTTTCCACAACCCCATTGCATGAGAATCTAGGAGTAGGGTAAGTAGGATCCGAGGTGGATTTCTGAACATTGCTCTCTCTGAAAGAATCATTGTGAGTTGTTATTGGAAGTTGCAGAATTTCAGGTCTACGGCTAGAAATAGCACAAAAAGACTCCAAACCACTCAATCCGACTGGAGAGTAAGTTTAAAAGTTGTCTGAACCAATGGATAAGCTCAAGGACACTTCGAGGTAAAAATTTCAAGAGTTGGCCAAAACTCAGATTGTTTAGTTTTTCTTGACATTTTAAGTCAAATTAAGTTTTGACTTGATTCATAGGCTTATAATATATCATAAAGAGACTGTCTTGAACAAAGTGCAAAAATTGGTTCATTTCAAGCCTGAAGTAAATAATGGCGATCATTAACTTTCAGCTCAAATTTAACCAAGGTTCATATCATTGACTCATTGCATGTGTACAAATAACTTTGGTAAAGGCACAAAAGATTTGGATCACCAAACTGGCAAAAAACTGGGTAAAAACTAAAGTTTGTATTGACTTTCTGAATCTTGAGTGTAAATTGGAAAAAATTTGTCCAAACTTGTTGAAATTCGATTCTTAGGCTTATATTGATGTGATAAACATGTGTATATGCTCAGTTGACCAAAAAGATGAAAAAAGTTGCCAAAAGTAAATAATCGTGATTATTTACATCTGTCCCATTTTTAAACTTTTTTGACCAAGTTGGCATACCACTAGCTTTACCATGTTGTAATAAGCCCACAAACCACATTTGGTAAGATTTGGATCATTGGATGAAAATTGTGATCAAATTTGTAAAGTTAGTCTTCGGAAAGAAAACTGATGACCATTTGACCAAAAATTGTCCAAACTTGATGAAACTTGGCTAAGGACCTTAAGTTGAAGTGCTTAATAGATCTGTGTCAAAGTTGGAACAAAAATTTGCAAAAATATAGCTGGAGTAAATAATCGTGATTATTTACATCTGCTTCAAAAATTGACAAATTTGCAAATTTGTGTATACCACAAGGTCAAGCATATCAAGTAGACCCCACAAATCAATTTTGGGGAAATTTGGATCACAAAAGTGAGACGTAAGCCAGATTCTTGAAATCAGGGTCTACGAGCACAAAAAAGTTGATAAATTTGAACAGATTTTGTCCAAACTTGTGGAAACTTGTCCAAGGACTTTAACAGGTTGTATACTTGCCAAACCAAGCCAAAAAGTGTAAAAAACTAGCAAAAGTAAATAATCACGAATATTTACATCTGCTACATAGGGACACCAATTTTGACTTTTGAACTTGTACAGTGTTAAACCAGCATGATACAAATCCACCTAGCAATTTTGGGTTCAATCGGATCCAAATTGGTACATGTTCACTCAGTTTCCAAGTTATAGATTAATTCTTTGATTTTTTGCGAAAGTTGAATCTGAAAGTCATTTGCTAACTCCCATAGCTTCATTTGAAGTGATGCACACAAATCAATCACAATAGTTAGCAAAAATTATACAGTCTTTATGAAAGAATAGCTTAACTTTATCAAATTTATACAGGAATCAGGTTGCAGAAAGGAATCGGTAGCGTGACAGAAAGTTGCAATCGAATCAAGTGGAAATTGACAACAAGTCAATCCAAAGGTAAGTACTCTATCCAGAGCTTCATAAGTCTATATGAACCTTAGATTTGGTCGTGTACTAGGAAATCAGGGCATACTCGGAGAAACCTCCAGTAGAGTATCCACCAAAGAAAGCGTGAATCAAGGCAATTCCTTGCACACTATTCTTGAAGAAGTCTCAGACACTTTTTCAGATTCAACATCTGAAATGTCTTCCTATTCGACTCACTCGGAAACCAGAACAACAATGCGCTATAAGCATATACTCTCTTTCTATAAGACTAATCGCCATGAAGCTTAGGTTTACTTGGATCCTAACGAGGAGTATGCTATTCGCATTGATGACCATGGTATTGAGTTCAAAGAAAAAATCAGGCCAAAAAAATAAGAAAAAATGTACATGGACAAAAATAGAACTCAGTACAAGTTGAAAATCCTAACGTGATAGAAAAATGGGGGTTAGAAGTAAACACCATAATCCCAAATATGTCAGCAAAAGAAGGACCACCAAATTTAGAATTTGAGCGATACAATCAAGTAAATTTGAAGTCTTTGAAACGGATTAGTACGGATAATCCTAGGATCGGAGTCTATTGTTGGGAGGATAGAAACATAAAACATCTTTTGTGACTTCGCATGCCAAATCAAGACAACTAATGGCCATGAAGATCATCTATATCTTCAAGATCAAAGATAGGAGATCAATGGACCTACCAACCTACATATTTAGGGATTGTTATAACAACAATTTGTTATGATGACTCGTGAGGAGGTAGAACAAACCAAATACTAAGGGTATTCCATAAGGGATTGGATATTGGGACAAGGACCAAAAACAATTCCAAGAGACGAACACCGTGAGAGATCATCTACGAGTAATGTTAAGAAACCAGAAACCACCTCATCACGTAGAAAATCGGGTGACACTAAGGTCAGTCCAGGGCTACATGCGTCACTATTTCCAACAGACTGGTTTGAAGGACTCGGAACAGGACCAACTGCCAGGAGATTGGGAGTTGAACCAAACAGACGCATCAGACTAGCTTAGGGGATCCATACAACCACTTAGCAAGCTTTAAGCAAGTGCTAAGAGCAAAGCGTATATTCAATTTCCATACTCAATTCGAGGGGTGTGGAATGACATTAGAGCATTGACATGGTTCCAAAACATTCCACCAAGGTCAATCATGGACTTGAATACATTAGCTCAAGGATTTGTAGCTGCTTGTTCCAAAACGGGGATCAAACATAATACGGTAGCTCAAATCTACAGCTTTAAACAGAAACATGGTAAGTCTATTAGGGATTGTGCAACTCGAATGAAACAATACATTGCCAGATGCCCAGGGCTAGAGATACCTACAGAAAAACGACTTGTATCTTTGTTTCTAGAGGGACTGCTAAACAAAGAACTTCATGCTATACTCTACAGCAAGAAGCATACAACCCTAGAAGAGTGTGTGTCAGATGCTATCGACTTAGGAGACGACTGTGATATTTTCAACAAAGAAGATGTCCCTAAGGATAACCAAAGAGAGAAAACAACATCCACTAAACCTACACAAGTAGGAACGGCTGTTGCAGCACCACTTTCATCCATAGAAGATATGCTCAAAAGGATGAACGACATGATGAACAACATGCAATAAGCACATATGAGGGGATCAAGACAAGGGATACCTCAACAGGGACAACCAATTAGGCCACAAAAATGGTGTGCAATCGAGGGTAAATGGACCAACCATGAGACCCACGAGTGCTACTTCCGACCAAAGTATGATGGGAATGTTTAGTACGTGCCTATGAGGCCACAAGGACAACCCATGTACATATATCAACCTAATAGCTCAAAGACCACCGATGGGTATGGAAAGACCTCAACCTGTGTTGGGTCAACAACCTCCATATCCAGGGCATAATGCAATACTTGTAAAGTACATGCATTTCAAAGGAGTCATAGATGAACAAGCACTAGTACCTGTTACACCCTATGCAGAGCCTAGTCCATCTACAATAATGGTAGAGGGAGACTGGTATAATTCACATCCACCACCAATGGAAGAACCTGTGACTTATGCTCTACCAGAGCTTGCACCAATGTATTATGTAGCTAATCAAGGTGTCTAACCTTCCATGGTAAGACCCATGATTAAGCCAACAACAGGAAACTGTCATAACTGTGGTACAGATGATCATTGGAAAAATGAATGCCCAGAGCCTGATAAAAACCTCAAGCCAATTGAGATTATTGCATATACTGTTGCAAAAAGGGAGGACACTTCCCAGAAGATTGTCCTAAAAATCCTTTAAACAAGGGTAAAACAGTAGTAAACGTAGTCCAAGTGATACCTAGTAATTGTCTCAATCAAGGTAATCACTAGAGCCCAGGCTAAGAAAAAGAAACCTAACTCCTCTGATGATTCGGTGAACACAAAAGCTGCCTCTCAAAGGATCAAAAGAAGCAAAAGCAAAAGATATGAGATGAGAAAATAAAAACAACGGGTTGAAATCGACGAGAAAGCAAAAAAGCTATTCCAGAAAAAGGTAAAAGAAACTGGAAGCGAAATCAAAGAAACAACCGTGAAATCTAGAGGATCAATTTTGGTTGATAAAATTTTTAAGCCTATTAATGCAGCCTTGGAAGCTTATCAAGCGGGATTTAAAGCAGGCCAAAACATGGAAAACAAATGGAAAAACTATCCCTCTCCAGACATGGAAGTAGCTAAGCTTGAAGCTTATCAAAATTTGGTAAGAATCACGCAAGGAATGCTGGAAAAACAAAAACCCAAGCTTGAAAGTATCGCAAAACCTGAGGAGCTTGTGGTAAGAGACACTAAAGAAAAATCCAAAGTGGTGTTTGAACCTCATCTTGAAACGAAAGAACCAGAACTTACAGTGCCGGACAACGAAGAGGCCTTAGATGAAATTCTATTCGTAGAGGAAGACTGGCGTGAAGATGCCTTAGACAGAATTCCATTCGTAGAGGAAGACTGGCCAGGACACTTATGGAAAAAAGTTAGAGAGATCAATGATGGGAGCCTAACTCTAAAGTTAGCTCCTATAGAGGAAGTTTGATTGGACAACCTACCTCTTGATATGAACATGGATGTACAATCCTTGTATGGGGATTACAGATCTAACCATTGACCTTGAAAACATTACCCTTTTACTTGGGAGATGATGAAGATGAATCCATAGTGTGTAAGATCACTCAAGTAAAAAGAGCTGAACAGACCCTAGAAGTAGAAAACATTCATTCAATCATGTCTACACCCATCCAATGCACTCTTACCTCGAGGGAACTATTAAAACTCAGACCATATTTATGGAATGATCTACAGAAAACCCTAGAGATGGTGGGGATAATGGGGCTAATCTCAAAAAATTTGGGAAAATTGAAAAACGAAATTGACAACAAAGAGATTCGATCTGTTCCAATGAACAAAGTCGGAGAATATTACGAAGGGGAAGAAGGAAACACAACCCTTCCAGTGAAATATAATGACATTGAAACCATGGCAATACTGGATAGTGGAGCAAGCATAGCCATAGCCACGAAAGCAGTATGGGAATCCTGGAAACAACCAGCCATTAGACAAACTCAAATGAAATTGAAATTGGCTGACGGACATATTGAAAGACCCTTAGGGCTGCTTGAAAAAGTGATAGTCAATTCCTGTGGGATTGAATATCAACACACTTTTGCCAAAGTAGACTTTGGGAAAAATCTCAATTAAGAAATCATATTGGGAAGACCTTTCATGCGATAGGTACAACTCATCCAAGATTGGGGAAACAACTATCTATACTTGAAGCAAGTGGGATCTATAACAAGGGTTAATTTAAAAGATCACACTTATAGAGATGCCTTGAAAACGCCCAAACAAGAGTTCGATTCAGTCTCTTCGACTGAAACTAAGCTTTCCCCTTGGTTAAACAAAGACACTCCTATTTGGATGTGTGGAGCTTCAGAAAACAGGAGCTTAAAACGAGAAGAATGTATTTTGGAAAGGGATTGCACAGACAAAGCCTATGTACCTGAACCCTTTCCAGAGCAATTGTTTGAGCCATTTGAGTAAACTCAAATTTTAGTGACAATGGATGTATGTGTGAATACGTCTGTGCCTACTCAATTTTGCAATGAGGACGGTTATGATATAATTACCATCCAAATGATTTCAAACCTCAACATTGAAGATGAAATTGAGGAACCCAAGGACTTGATGAAAGCTCAACAAGTCTTTTCAGACCTCTACTACGATGCAACAGATGAGTTAGATGAACAATGACCTACCTCAGAACATTCGGGGTCTGAAAAAAAACATGTGAGAGCTAAGTTACTCATGAAAGGAGGGGATGAAAACTTTTTTGACTTTCCTAACCAGAAATCAAGAAGACAAAAATGGTATAGACCAAAAAGAAACACCAAAAATGTGAAAACATGACCTATGCCATTAGTCACCATTAGAACACAATTCCTGATGCAGATAGATGCACATGATTGTGTCAAAAACAAAATCACTCGTAGATATCTTTCAAACCAAAATCCAAAAATGTTGAGAACATCGAGAAAAAAAAGGAAGGATACTCAAGCAAAGCCAAAAAAACAGGACAAGGAGCCAATCATGACATGAGTTGAGCGGAAAAAGAAATATCAAGAGTTGAAAAAAGCTCTGAAGAAGATATATACGACCAAAATGGAAACCACAGAAGAGGATGGTAAGGATGTAATGAGTCTTCCATCCCATTACAAAAAGTATACTCTCCAAGATCAAAAAATCATTGTAGAACAACCTGTTAGGGAATTATAGAAGCAGGGCGAGTCCTACGAAGGGCCCGAGAATGCAAAAAAGATAGACTTGGCTGAAGCAAGGGAAGAACCTAGGCTTGCCTACATTGCAAATGACCTAACAGAGGAAGAAGAAGAGCTTTTGCTAAGCTTGCTAAAAGAATACTGAGATATCTTCGCTTGGTCTTACAAGGATCTCAAGGATGTCGATCCACAAATTTGTCAACATACCATACCCATGAGAGATGATGTGAAAGCAAGTAGACAAAGGCCACACATATATAATGAAACATTTGCCAGAAAAATCAAAGAAGAGATTGAGAAATTAGAGGAATCTGAATTTATTTACAAAATTGAACACACAGATTGGGTGTCTCCAATTGTTGTAGTACCCAAGAAGAATGGAAAATTATGAGTGTGTGGCAATCTCAAAAAAGTGAATGCAGCTACCATTAGAGACAAATTTCCTCTTCCAATCACTAAGCATGTTTTAGAATGAGTTGCAGGAAAAGAAGCTTATAGTTTCTTAGATGGCTATTCGGGATACAATCAACTTTTGGTTGACCCAAAAGATCAATATAAAACTACTTGTGCAACAAAATGGGATATTTTTGCCTATCGGGTTATGCCCTTTGGGTTAACTAATGCTCCTCCCACATTTCAAAGATTGATGAGCCATGCTTTTAAAGAATATCTTAGGAAATTCTTGGAAGTGTATATGGATGATCTATGTGTACATTCATAAATTCGAGCTGATCATTTTGAACACCTCAAAAAGGTATTCGGAAAATGTAGACTTTATAGGATTTTCCTAAATCCTGAAAAGTGCACCTTCATGGGTAGACAAGGAAAAATTTGTGGACATATAGTGTCTAAAAATGGCATAGCTACTGATATTAAAAAATTTGTGTCGTTGCTGATTTTCCTAGACCAACAACAGTCAAGGGGGTTCAAGCCTTCATGGGGCATCGTGGATATTACAAACGGTTCATTTACATGTACGCTATAATTGCAAAACCCATGTATATCTTGATTACATACTTTGAATGGACCGAGGCATGTGAAGAATCCTTCATGAAGCTTAAGCAAGCTCTCACCTCAGCTCCAATATTGAAAGCACCAGATTGGAATAAGATATTCCACCTACATGTAGATGCTTCCAATTTTGCCATAGGTTGTATACTAGCTCAACCAGGAGATGGAAAAATTGATTTCCCAATTTCTTATGCTAGTCGTCGTGATAGTTGAACATGGCAGAAAAGAACTACACCACCACCAAAAGGGAAGGATAAGGAATGATCTATGCCGTAAAAAAGTATAGGCACTACCTATTAGCCAACAAGTTTGTGTTCTGTGTAGACCATCAAGCCTTGTTGTATTTGGTCAACAAGTCGTGCAACATAGGAAGAATAGTGAGATGGTTCATCATTCTTCTGGAATTTGATTTCACTGTGGTTGTAAAAAAGGACACTACACATCAAAGAGCAGATTATTTGTCAAGGATTGTTTCAGGAGAATCACATAAAGGGCTAGACGATGATCTACCAGATGCCTATTTGTTCTCCGTCAAAATGATACCTTGATGGTCGGAAAACATGGTATCATTGATGACAATAGCTCAAGTGGATTCACAAATACCACTTCCTATTACAATTGGATTAATCGAGCAATTGGTTATGTATCAATTACTAGCTGGTAGGCTATACAAAAGAAATCGAGATGGAATATTGCTCTTATGCATTAATCCTGAGGAGAAAAACGAGTACCCAAGTCAAGCACATATTACCATAGTAGGACTTCACTTTGCAAAAAATCAAACTATACAAAGAATCTTGATGCTTGGAGTATTTTGGCTGACTATGAGGAGTGATGTTCGATATTTTGTAAAGGATTTTCCTCAATGTCAAAAACAAACACCCATACCTAATGTACATTGTTTCAAATGTCACATGTTCCTAAGGGGAGTAACTATTTAGTCACTTACTTATCAAGCCGAACATTTCCTGAAGATATGAGTAAACGCCGTCAAAGAGCAATTGAAACTAAAGCAAGAGACCATGCTCTTATTGGGAACCAATTGTATCGGAAAGGTAAAAATCAACATTTGCATCTTTGTGCAAATGAAGACGAGTATATTCCGAATGTAGAACAAGTACATGCTAGATTAGCTAGAGTCACTTTTCTAGTGAGACCACCGCAAGAGAAATCTTAATGGCAGGCATATGGTGGCCAACACTTTTTGCAGATGCCAAGGAATATGTTCGAAGGTATGATGCTTGTCAACGAGCAAAAATGCCAACACGTATAGATGGCATGCTCTTAAGACCAATGATGGGGGCTAGAGATTTTGCGAAATGGGGTATAGATTTTATTGGGCCAATATAGCCACCCGCTTATAGAACCCAAGCTCAATGTATCATTGTAGCTACGGACTATTTGACCAAGTGGGCCGAGGCTAAAGCAACTCAAAAGAATGAGGCCAGAACCACTGCCGCATTCTTATATGAGTATGTATTCACAAGATATGGACTGCCAATAGAAATTATTAGTGATCAGGGAACTCATTTTCTCAATGAGGTAATCGAGTATTTGCTTAATGAGTTTATGGTCATCCGTAACAAGTCAGCTCCCTATCACCCCCAAGCAAGCGGACAAGTTGAGCATACGGACAAAATTCTTAGCTCGATACTGACTAAAGTGATTAGTTCAGGAAGGATAGACTGGGAAATGAATCTCCGTGCAGCTCTATGGGCTTATCGAGTTTCATTCAAAACAGCTTTAAATGCTACACCCTTTAACCTTGTTTATGGTTTTCATGCCATATTGCCAATAGAATTCCTATTGCCGACATTAAGGGTAGCTAAGGATCTTGAGTGGACTGGACATGAATTGTCAGAAAGACTTGAAGAACTAGAAAGCTAGATGAGCAAAGGCTAACTGCCGTAGCTCACATCTATCCACAAAAGCGGAAACAAAAATAGTTTTTTGATTCCCATATAATAACAAAAATCTTCAAGAAAGGGGACTTAGTTTTAGTCTATTCCCTTAAGCAACACATTCCCAAGTTTAAGAAAAAGGGAAATGGACCATTTACCATTGAAGATTTATCTCCAAGTGAAGCAGTAAAGCTATCCACCCAAGATGGTGAACCAATGGCTAATTGGATTAGTGGATGCCGTTTAAAGAAATACAATTTGCCGCTAACCAATGAATTGCTAGAAAGAATACATGTAGCAAAGCAAAGAAGGATTAAACGACAGCAGGTTATTGATGAAGCCCAAGAGGAAGCTCGGCTTCAGGTACTCAAATGAAAAGCTGCTCTCAGAAATCAACAGATACCGATTCCCATTAACACTCTGAAAATAGATGATTGACAATGGGAATTGCCTAAAGATGCAGTTTCAATAGATGATGAATGTTTAGACAGAATGGACCTGTGTATCAAAGTAAAACTCAACAATCATAGCACAAATTCTTTGGTCGACACAGGAGCTAGCGTAAATGCAGTCAGTTATTCCATGTACAAGAAAGCAACAAGTCAGTATATGACAGCACGAATAGTGACAATCAAAGGATGCAACAAGACCCAACACCAACATTGGGAGTAGTCAACTTGAACGTGATAGTACATGGATGTTCATGTCCTCATCAGTTTGTATGCTTACCAGATGAACACATGAATGAGACGATGATTCTTGGAATTTCTTGGATGCGGACATACAAAGAAGTACCAGATTGGGATACAAATCAACTCAAACTATCACCTAAAGGCAGGCAACTCATTGTTCCAATTGCACCAAGCAAGGAGGAATGGAAAGGAAGCAATCATCAAACCAAACCACGAAGTAATCAATCTTCTCCATCCTCTCGACAAGCAAATGCTACAAGTAGCATGCAAGGAGTCAGGAAAATTTGGGTACCAAAAGCACAGCTTAAGGACAAGCCAATTCAAATCTGGGTGCCCAAAACATCACCGACAAAACCAAAGAGGGTTTCAAGGGCCAAAACACAGAGACAAGCATCTTCGAGCAAGGAACCTAACTTGAAATGGATTTGGCAGAAAAAGGAGCACTTATCTTCTCCACAATCGTAAAAACAATCAAGCAATGGAGAGTTAAGTCTCAGAAGACTCCACCACACCATTCCACACCAAGTACACCAACCTACCAATGGCCAGAAAAAGCTCGACAACAGTCAAAATTGCTATCAACAGCTCAAGCAATCAGTGTGCTGAAGCATCCTGATGGTACAATCAAACAGAGAGCACACAAGCTACAAGATTTGCTCTTTGGAAGACAGCATCAGAAAACCTCGACATCAGACACCCTTGAGTTAATTACTCAAGACTCAGCTCTTGCACAGCCTAGTGGTTTGAATTGCATTGATCTTCAAAGCATGGTAGAGCCAACCACGGCTATGCATAAGATACAATTGTTCAACCCATGCACACAGTCGTCCCGGAGTACGCCATCTAGGAGGGGTGGAAGGACACTAAGTAATTAAGGGCAATGTTTGAAGAGGGAGGAAAAAGTTCGACGTTAACGTGTGATTTTTTACAAAATTACTTAATAATGCCCTTATAATTCATCATCAAGGAAAAATTCACTGATAATATCTTTTGGATGAGTGTAAATAGTGTCCATACTATCAAAAAATCATCAAAAAATAGTCCTTTTTGGTTATTTTTCATCATTTTTTTTTGGATAATGAGACTTAAAAATAGAGAAATTCAAAAAAAAAAAAGTAGTGTTTTTCAATGGATTTTCTTAATGATTGGATTTTCACTTTGCTTTTTTAGCGCATTTTGTTATTTTCTTTAATTTTTTCAATAAACAGGTCAAAAATTAATAATAAATAGCAAAGGAGCTCAGACGGGAAAACGGAAGACATGGTGGTGATCAGAAAGACAAGGCAGACAAGCACAAAAATTTTCAATGGAATCGAAAGATGAAAGCGGGAAGCCTAAATTAGACGGCCAGACCTACTTTTACAAAATTCTTGCAGAGTGAGCTACAGGAATCCGATCGGGTTTTTGAGTCTAACATAGATTTCACAGCCTAGTAGGACTAACGGGGTAATTTGGGTTAAATGGTTCGGGAAGTTCGGGTATAGATATCCCAGGTAGGCTAAAACAACCTCATTTCCACTTGTTACCTTTGCAGAGAGAGCTTTTCGACCTCTTTCGCGTGTACTTTCCGGAGTCTGCAGTTGCCCGTTTTCAACGCCGTCTCACATGAGACATGAGGGGTAATTTCTTTACTCATCAATGATCCATTTTGTACGGACGGTAGCTAGTCTAAACCCTTAGAAAAGACCCTAGAATTCGAGCAGTGCACGAAGAACTACGACCAAAAACTGACCATAGCGGCCTGTCAGCTCGACCAAATCAAATGTGATTTGAATTGTAGCATGCCCTAACATAATAGAACCTTTCTATATCATCAGTTGACCATTCGGCAGGGGTCGAGGGGGTCCCCAGTAGAAAAGCTAGGTTTTTGGCAGATGCTAGAATTTGGTTCCGACTCCATAGACAACTTGCCTACGAGGTTTATATACAATGTATATGACTAATTTTGTGAAAATCAATCAAGCAAATCCCTCAAAAATCAGAAAACAGATCGAAGGATACAAAGCGTTAAATTTGACATACAAGGTCAAACTGACTCCGAATGAGCCAGAATTGGATGAGTTGCTTCACAACTATGTTGCGCACAAGTCCAAAGCCTCACAAGTGACAAACCAACTCAATAGGAAGTGTAGTCACAGAAATCGATGATTTCAAAGTCGACAAGCACAAAGTGATGCCGACAAGACCAAACTTGACCAAATTCAATTTAGGACTTGTTTTAGGTGTATAGACTGTGTTTAGGTTAAAATTTTACAAGAAAATTGTGACTGCTATAAATAATCACGATTATTTACTTTTGCACTATTTTTGCTTGGAAATTGTAATATCACCTCACGTGTTTGGAAACCTATCTTTCGAAAGAACAATTGGAAGAGAATCACATCACAATGTTCACTGGCAGATTCAAGAGCAAGGAGGGACATCACGTAGAGTTACAACTCCTACCAAAAGAAGTGTATGATGTCGCTGCAAAGCCCGAAACCAAAGAAGCCAACCGACGGCTAGGACTCAGAGACTTTTATGAACAGGAGCCGTGTGGAGTGGACTTCCAAAAAGTTGATGAGCTTTTGTTCACAATAAAGGAAGATGAAGCTGCGCAGATTTCTGACCCACAAGGAAATAAAGTTGAAGTGGTGATCACCAAGGAAATAGTGGCAGAAGCACTTACATTGCCCACATAAGGAATGACAATGAGGGCAAGGGAGAGGAAGACGGCCAGAACTTTCACAAAAGAAACCATCGCGGCCACCTTTAAGGACCTTATTCACAAACAGGTTGAAGAGCCAGCCACGTTACACCACCAACACTTCCATTTCCTTGCTAAGAGGACGCCAAGGTATACAACGCCAAACCATGCGGTTGCCACCACCTTCATGCAAGTCCTCAAGTCAACCGGGCAACCGGTTGATCATGCACATATGTCTTCACCACTTTGAAAGGAATAAAGAAAGAAGAAAAGATCACATACCTGGGTGCACCAGAGGTGTTGACAAGAATTGCATACCATGCCATTGGCATGGCCGACAACCTACCACCTGCCCCATATCAAAACACTTGGATAGTGTTAGCTCAACCATCTCCTTGAGCTACAAGATCTACCAAGAGATCCTACAAGTCTGATGAAGAATTGGTTGAGAGCTCGCCAGAACATCACAGCAATGATACCTCGCATAAGAAGAAAAAAGAGCACGACGGGAGGAAATGAAGAGAAAAGTCGCGGCAGCACACCAAGAAGAGCCTATTCAAAAGCAAGCCAGATTTGAAAGAGAGAAACACTCATATCAATGCAGCCGCCAAGCACAAGGAAAGAACCCGGAAAAGTGGGTTCCTAGTGGGCTTAAGGGACCAAGAACCAAGCATCACACTAGGAAGCAGGCTGAAGAACCCACAAAAGTACTGGTAGGGATGTATAAAGAGACAGAAGCTTTAAAGCTGAAAGAAGCCCAAGAAGTGGTGAGAAAAGCGAAAGAGGTGGCAAGACATCAAGAGCAAGCAGAGGAATCCATTGCACAAGGAGAAGAACAACACACTCAAGGTGATGTGTCTCCCTGCATCTCTTCTCCTATCTCTGAACACCAAGATCACCCAATGCCGAGCCCACCACCATCACCGGCAGGTTAGAACCACAACAATTGAGCCAACAAAAGAAGCAAAACTTGAACAAGAAAAAGCACCTGAATCTACACATGAATCTAAACAACAAGAAGCAGCAAAAACAAAACAACAAGCAGCTGCCTCTATTCAAGAGCAGCAAATAGAGAAAGAGCTAGAGACAAAAAAAGGCAGCCAGTCCTGCACCAGAAGAGAACACCACAAAGTTTGAGTACACAAGAGAACAAGAGGCTGAGGAAACACTCTCTAACTCAACACAACAAGATAAGGCTGTAATACCACCCTCTACCTCAACGAAGAAAGATCATCAGCCACAAGGGCAACATCAGCAACCAACAACCATGACGCAGCCAGAGGTAAAAGAATCTGCAAAAATATCAAGACAACTAACACAAAGTGAAGATTGGAAATTGAATGATGAAGTCATCCTGCAAGTTAACAAATATGCTAAGCAAATGCAGGAGATGACATAAAGACTTCGCTCAGCAGCACTTGGCCGTAGCACACGGGTCAAAGAGTTAGAGATGGTCATTGACGCACTTCAAGGGGAGTTGGATGATAGACTCAATGTCATCACTGATCTACAAAGGCAAGTGCAGGAGTTGAGAGCGGAAGTTGAACAACATTAGCTCGCAAGAGATAAGCAACAGAAAGAAATGGAGGAACTGGGTGAGTTTCTCACAAAACTGTCAGATGCATGCAAAGCAAAGGATGATCAGCTGACGAAAGTTAAAAATGAACTTCTAACTACCACCCTATCAACTCAAGAGATCCAGGTATAATTAGATGTGGAAAATGCTTCCCCACAATACTCAGAACAAAGAATCAATGATCACGCGATATTCTTGCGGCAAATACAAGAACATCGAGCCGTCACCTCGATCAAGGGAACATACGAGGTCTACAAGGCATAAAGACCTCGAGCTGGAGCTGAAATTAGGATCAGTCTCAACGCAGAGACCTGGCTTGATGCGGGTCCAAAGAGAAGATGAGCTGCTGAAGGAGATAGCTGAACTCAAATGAGTCAACCAGCTACTGAGAGAGGGAAGGATAGAAGCACAAGAAGAGGCAGGCACTTCGGAGAATCCTCAAATAGAAATCCCCTCAGTATCATTTGCTGACATGGAGACACAATCCGCAGTAGAGCTGAGTGGCGAGGAAGAATTTCAAGTACCCATTGCCGAAGCAGATACAGTGCCCACGGTCCAGATCTTAAAGGCTAAAGAAGATGCACTGAAGAAAAAGTTACACAAGAGGTAGATGAGTAGTGGAAGGCAACAATGGATTGGGAGCTGAGAGTAATTCATTCCGTCAATGTCCCGCAACTCACTCCGAGGATACCCCAAACCCAAGAAAATATTTCCGAGCAACACCATAGTCGAGCGAGTATGAGTGTCAATTCCATCGAAAGCTACTACATATTACTATAGCAAAACACAAAAACTCTAATTGTGTGACGTAGAATAATATGGCAAGGTGGATGAGGATATTGACGGGATGGAGAACACAACAAGGTAACCCCCCCCCCCCCCCCCAAAATAAAATAAAATAAAATCATCTATTCTATATAATAAGAACATAGGGATTTTGAGGGGCATGTGGTTGTCTTTGCAGCCTCTTGCCCTCCGGCTTCTTGGTGTGCTCTCCTAATAATGGGTCCATGCTTGTTGTCACAGGTGCAACTCTATGTTATTACAACTATTCCACCACCAACCAAACTTTTCACTTCCATGACCCAAGGTGGTGTTTTTGTTTCCAGCTTTTAAAAAGTAAAAAACCTTTAAGCGAAAAAGATTAGAGATTTGTGGATAGAATTCAGAGGTATTTGCATTAAATTCACTAAAAAGGTCTTAGATTGTAGGTATTATGGCTGTTAATTACTTGATCAGGTGCCGATAAAATTTTGAAGGTGGAGTTACACTAAACCTATCTTTTTAGAGAGAGAGAGAGTGGGACCAATAGCCATCTCTCTCTCTCTCTCTCTATCTATATATATATATATGTGTGTGTGTGTGTGTGTATATATATATACATATATATAGATATATATTTCTACCGCTGTCTGAAGGAATAATTTAAGACTTCTAGTTTTCATCAAAGACAAGACTTTTTTCTTCAAGCTCCAGAAGACGCAAAGGGAAAAGTTGTGGAAACATTCATAGTTTAATCCAATAAACTCCCTACCAATAAACAACCATGAAGCAATCTATACAACATATCAATGGCCGACATGTTGATATACATTGGACAGAACACCAAAAAGACAAAATAATATTGATTAGCATCGCAACAAAATGAGCATCGGATATATTACGAAGGTACTATGTAGCTATTCCAAAAATACTTTCTAATATCAAAAACTCTAGGATGACACTATACATTTCATCTGTTCAACACTCATGGTTTCATAGTCATCCTCACACTTCCCAATTCCTGAAATAACTCCACCTTTGACAACACAGCCTGATGTATGAATTGGTGAGCCTCAGAGTCCAGGCCAAGTACTTGCAGGAACACATAGTATAGATGCTTACATGGCATGTATGTCAGATGCTTGCTTTCCCTTTTTTGAAAATACTCACATGTGCATCTAGGGAAGTCTGACATTGTCACAGAGTAGTTCACACCTTTTGCAAGAGACCCTTCTGTGCTGATATAGAAGATATGTGTCTCATTGCACACTACAATCACCTCTTTAAGTAGATCTGCATTCATTGATCTGCCACAATCTATCTGGCTAATAAATTCCTTTGTTAATTTGAACGCCACTTGACAACCTTCCCATCTCTGAATTTTGGACGGAACCCACTTGGTAGTCTATGCTCTCCAAGAACTGAATGACGAACATCTGCTGCACCACTCCCCTCTCCAAGAACAAAGCCATTTTCTTGGAGGAGCTTTGCCTCACTTGGTTGCACATTAGTACCTTGCGCCACCACCCAAAGGCCAGGAGCTGGTCCAAGAGGCCCTACCACCATGTCATGGACCTTCCATGTGTGAGCGTTTGTGTTGTTACAAAACCATATGAATCCTTCCACAATCCCTCCTGGCTGCAATCCATTTGAGGGATATTTCCTTCGGCCCCAAAAGCAAAGAGCAACAACACCCTTTTTGACATCCAAATTACTGTCATTGATGAACCATCGACATCTGTCCCCTTGGTCTCCAACCACATCAAAAAAAGTCATCTTTCTCCTTGGCTCTGTTCGTCGTATTGCCCACACTGTCTTTGCAACATTTGTCTCATCGCACATCCCACCATCATTTGCTTCACCATCTGGTTTTTGCTTACCAGCAACGGGTGTCATGACTGTAACATACTCGGGCCTGTGGCTATCCTCGTCGAGTAAAACATCTGCATCCACTAAAATAGACCTCTTTCTTCGTACACTCCTCTCTTGCACACTTCTAATCATTTTTGGGCTAGAAATTCCAATCTCACGCATTGACGAGTGGGTAAGATCCACTAATCTCTTTGCAGCTCCCTTAGATGATGATTCACTTATAAAACGGTCAGCTATGTCTTTGATTCCAGGCCCATGGGCACTATGGATGCCCTTCAAATATGCATTGTACCTTATGCTTTGCAGCACTCCCATTGCCATGTCTGCACAAGCCGCTTCATAAAGACTAATGTGGTCTTTGTACCTGACTGATGCACGCATGCTTGCATGCTTCGATTCAGATAGGTTTGTGGAGGGCACAAATGCACCAGAGTCATCTTGAGAAACAAATCTTCCACCCCAGTGAGGAACCCTAATATCCCACTGTGACAACCATGTATCCAACGATGGAACCTCCCCTTGTATTGCATGTCCTGCTTTCCAAAATCTTCTCAACTCTCCCTTACATACCTCGGCTGCATTATCACTAGGGGCATTCCGCCACTTGTGGCACAAGATATTATGCTCTTCCTGAGATGATGCACGAACACACTTGACGGTGTGTTGTACCATGCTCTGCTCCCAATGAAAAACACAAGATATTTCCCTCTTGGGATCAGCCTTCTTAGGTCCGCCAAAATAAACTGTGCGTACATCTATCCAATTGGCATTAGCCTTGTCAGCCATGAACCCTCTAAAAATAGGTTTCTCAAAGCCTGCTTCAAGAACCACATTGTTTAGCATTTTCCAAAACTCTGTCTGGGCATATTTATTTTCAACTGTGAATTCACACGATGCAATGGTCAATAGCTCTCGAACAAACTGGTCATAAACGTGTGCAGACATTGTAGGCCAGCCCTACACTCGGTGAACGTGATCAAAATGTACCCACATCTGCTCCAAATTTCCACCGGGTCGCATCCTATTAACCAAATCAACTCCACTCCCTGGTCCCTTAATGGACATTTTGTGAGGTTGTTGCCTGTCTCTTAGTTGACCTGGGTACAAAACACTTTGAATAAATGGATACCGACATCTAGTCTTGAGATCTAATACTGCTTCCAAGCCTTTAGAACTGATGTTTCTTGACTGCTTTGCCTTTTCTAGACATCTTTCAACTTTTCTTTTGTTAGATAATGGAGTTATTGAGTCTAAGAACTCAGCAAAATTCACCATCCCCCAGAGCATTGAGATCATCAACGCTCTCACCAACCAGCCTATCCAATATAACATCTTGAGTAGTGATACGCTCCAACTGCTTGGCGGTTGTGAAGGGGTCCTTCTTGGCACTCTCTCCCAGTATGCAATCTATTTGTAATTCAATTGCTCTACTCCTTCCTTCTGCACATGGATGTCTATGTTCTCCTAGATGAATGGCACATCTAGTAGTTTTGTCTTTATCTATGGGCAAGCAATGGTAAATAATAGCAGGGCAAGTAGCAAGACATTCTGGCATTTGACCACAGTGAAAGCATTTCAAACTACCATTCTCCTTTTCTAGAAAACCTTTTGTACCACAACGAATCAGATGTCCACGCCCTTGGACCTCGTTCTGCATATTGGAGTGCAAATAATACGGACATTCATTGTTGAGACACCTGAGATGTCCACAACATCTACTAAATCTTACAACCCCATTAAAAAAATCACTGCTACATGTCACATACTGTGTCCACACATGACTATCATGCTTTTGCTCCATTCCAATCATCCCTGAACCTTTCTTTGAAGGAGGCAATTCATATGCAACATAGCCATTGTAATAAACAGGAACCTCATGCACACTAATGACCTCCTTGACCTGTTGCAGTGCAACATAAATATTGCTTTGTAGGGGCATTTTTTGAATAATAGATATGACACTTGTGTGAATTGGAGAAACCTGTTCCCGTTCAAGTCAACATCAATGGGTGAAATCTTGCTCCCCTCCATTTTCATCATAGCACAGCTTGAAGAACATCTACCTTATAGAACTGATGCTGGTCATGATCTAAATGAAACGTCAAGTTCCCTTTACCATCATCAGCAGGCTCCAGCTTTACTTGAGCACCTGATAGTGTCAATGGCTTCAAAGAGAATCCTATCCCTTGGAGCTCAAAATGCAACTTAATAGCATCTACACCAAGTTCAACCACCCTCTTGTTTGACTGCACAATCAATTAGTTCCAATTTGGGCCATAGATAGTTAGGTGTCTTGCCATAGATAGTTAGGTGAGAGGCAGACAGAATATGCCAGAATCATAGACAAGAAATACCAATGCAGACCTGAAGTTACTAGAGAAATACCATAGGATAACCGTGCACGATTAAATAAATGGTTTATAATACTTCAAAGCTTTTGATTTATAATTTTACCAACAAATAATGAGTGAAAGGATATTTCGTTAAATGTGACGTATCGATGAATCACATGAAATGATGATGTGAAATGTGACGTTTCTGGTAAATGATGAAATGTGACGTTTTCAGGTATGTTTCAGAATCAAAAATATATTTCGTTGTCAGTCACATTAAACAAATATGTATAATAAACTTCGTTGTCCGTGTGGGCTCGATGGCCAAATCATCATCGCCACTTGTGTACACAATAAAAAAATCTTTGAATATCTGTTATATTCTAACTCATGATGACCTCATAAAGATTTTTCAAATTTAATAAACCAACTAATTTTAAAAATACTTTTGAAATAGCTTTTAACAAACCTAGTATTTTTAAAACAAGGAAAACAAGCTTTGCCTAAAAACTTGACGACGATTAAAGTGAAGTTCAAGCTGCTCAATCACAGAAGAAACCTAAAAACACAGACGAAGAATCTACCATGCCTCGCAAATCATCAACTTGTGGAGATTCTTCACAAAGGTACACGAGCCCGCCCTCTCTGTAGAGTTCAAAAAAGTTTTTCGTGCTTCAGTTAGCATTAAAAGAGGCATACAAAACTGTGCAAAAATAGTCCGCGTTAACGTGGACTGTTTTTGCACAGTTTTAGATACCCCCTGCAACGTCTTTCAGAAGGTATGCACATCATTTTTTCGTGGAAGGTGACCTAAGGCTGCGTTTTCAGCCAGCGTTTGCAGAAGGATGCGTTTTTGTGCTGCGTTTTTCACAAGACTGCATTTTTGTGCTGCATCTGTGAATCGCGTTTTTGTGCCTTCACTGTGTTGATATATAGGAGAAGTTGATTGTCTGGGGCATGTGAACTCACGCCTTCAGGGCGACGTCATTGACTGCAATAGGAGCTGCACAGGTCGTAAAATTGGGTGCTTTATTGTAATTTCGTAAATGAAATTTGGGCTGCACAATGATGAGCATTGGAGTGTACATTGTGCATTGTAATTCTTTCACCTACACACAATGTAGAGAGAGAGAGAGAGAGAGAGAGAGAGAGAGAGAGAGAGAGAGAGAGAGAGAGAGAGAGAGAGAGAGAGAGACTGTGACAGAAAGACTCAATGCAGAGGCAATGAGAGAGAGCCTGTGGGGAGTTGGGTCCTGCTGAAAAAGGGTGAAAACCTTCTGGGAAGAAAGAGGGGCCTGATGGAGGGTGTGCTGGTCTAGAGAGAGACCCTCAGATGACTTACATGAGTAATGCAGAGCTCCCAACAAGGTGAAGCTAAACAGGCACTAGATTGCCTTGAACAGATGTGGCGTGAGGGCATTCATCCAGATGCAGTGACCTATGCTTGCACATTGCAAACTTGTGCTGTGATGAAGGCTGTTGACAGGTGGAAACAAATCCACAAGGAGATTGTGAGGCAGGGATTGTTGTGGAACCATATTATGTTGGGTAATGTATGCCAAATGTGGTGATGTTTCAACTGGGCGGCGTGTTCTTGAGGAACTCCCGTATCGGAATGTTGTCACTTGGAGTACATTGATTGTAGGATATGTGCAAGAAGGTGAAGCTAATCAAGCATTGGATTTCCTTGAACAGATGTAGCAAGAAGGCATCCTTCCAGATGCGATAACCTATGCTTGTGCATTGAGAGCTTGTGCCACAATCAGGGTTGTCAGAAGGGGGAAGCACATTCATGAGGAGATTGTTAGGCAGGGGCTTTTGCATAAGAATCTTATATTGGGCAATGTGCTCGTGGAAATGTATGCCAAGTGCGGTCATGTTACAGAGGCGCAGCGGGTGCTTGAGGAGCTCTCGTTTCGAAATGTTGTCTCTTGGAGTGTATTGATTGCAAGGGTACGCTCAAGAAGGTGAAGTTGAGGAAGCACTAAATTGCATTGAACAGATGCAGCATGAGGGTATGCTTCCAGACATAGTAATTGAAGCAAGTCCAAGGTTTCCATATCAGCTGCAAATATCCATGTCATGGGCTCCTTAGCACCTCATCAAGCAGGCAATCCTAATGTTTTTGGCAACTCCAGATCCTCATTACTTTCTTGGTTAGAATTGCTATGTATACCACTCGATTCTCTACTTAACATCCTTTTGAAGGAGGCGGAGGCTGAGGTTCCTTAGTGGATGAGATGAGCAGGCTTCTGGGTCGAGAGAAGGAGCAGTGTCGAGGACTATGTTGCCTCTAGATATGGGGATGTCTATGCTGATGCAGTGAGTGAATGATGATCCCGAGCAAGATATCGATGATGAATGTGAGCATGATGGGTCTTTAATGGCAGAGCTTGAATGGACTAGTGCAAGTGTTTGGCTGAGATACACAGAGCTGAGAGCAAGTGTTGACATGTCCGATTGTAAATGTTGGTTAAATTGCTTGTTAGACAGCTTAAAAGCATGTATAATGAAGCAACCAAAACTGTGGAAAAAAAGTCTGCGTTAACGCGGACTGTTTTTCCACAGTTTTGGATGCCTTTTTCAATTCAATAGGTAATGTACTTAACACATACCATGCCATAATTTTGTCACACATAGTTCTACATGCTTTGATTAAATATGGCAACCAAAACTGTGGAAAAACAGTCCGCATTAACGCGGACTATTTTTCCGCAGTTTTGGTTGCCTCATTATACAAGCTTTGAATTGACACCGAGAAGATGGTTAAAGTAGGAAATTGGTAGAAAAAATTGAATACTTATAATATTGTTGAGTAGATGTTAATAGTTTTTTCTTTGTCCTTGAAGCTCATCCCTGAGAGGTTCTTCATGCGAAAGAGGGAGACAAACAAAGATGACGTCTATTGTTGAATGCAGCGATCAAGTCAGTACAGTTGTTGCTACAGATTTGGAGGACGATAATGATGCTATCCATAGTGAACAGCTTGATATTGGGTCGGTCCATGAGACTGACAATGCACACGGTGCGGAAGAGGCATGCATGGAAATTGTTCCTTTTGTAGTGCAGGCTGAGGTTGTGGGTGAGATGGATGTCGGAGATGAAAAATCGACTCCACATGCAAAGAGGAGAAGATATATTACAAAAAACCAAAATTCTAAGTTGCTTTGAATGTCCACCCATCCCTCTCTGCAAACTAATTCCATATGCTAGAGTGCGAGGACTAAGGGTTGATGTTAGTGGACTCAAAGCTGCATTTGCAAAAGAAGGATACATGCAAGAAAAGGGAGCATTTATTGTGTGTCTTTGGACATGCAAGCAAGAAGATACCTTTGTGTCTGGTAAGCATAATTCTAGTTTTTTCTTGCTTGATTTCGCTTGATGTATTTATGCTAGCTGGTTAGTCTTATATATGTTTTTCTTAGAGTGGTTTGTATGCTCTAAATTTATAGATGCCATTAAAGATTCTTGGAATCCAATTTGGACGAAGGTAAATGAAGATTTTGAAAAAGAAATATGAGCTTCATATCATGTCAAAAAGGATGTTCTACGTTTGGAAGGGCAACCACCATAGGGCCGTAGCTTGGGGAGCGGCAATTAAACAAAAGTTCTCTTTGGTAAGAGAGAAGCATTGCAGGGTCCTATGTACTATCATTGATCCCACCAAGGTATCAGAGATTGCATTGTTGGCTGGGCTACAAAGAATGAATTTGTAAGTTTCGTTTTTCATTTTTGAAATCTTGTTGAGTCTTGTCATGCAAGAGAACTTTTGTAGAAAAATGTTTTATGTTTGACTGTCAGCATGAATACCCACGCACTTGTGGCTTCCCATTTGCGAGATGAGCTGGTTAATTGCTCAAACATATGTGGTGCGGATCACAAAGAATATCTGAAGTGTTTATCGAAAAAAGATCAAAAAGTAATTGCATTGATTAGGAAGAAATATTCGAAAGGAGCTGAGCCTTGGTATCCTTTGACGAGGCGATATTTGGGAAAATTACTTTATGATGTATGTCTTGTGAATATTTCTTTATAATTATTTTACTTGTTTTATAAGAGGGTTCATTTTTTAAGAGACATATTATGACGGGTTCAAATCTCTAAAGAAATTCATATGCGTATGGATCAAGCACGACAAAGGTTGCCTGCAGACGATCTAGTTAAAGAAGAGGAGAAAATTGTCAATGATCTTGCTCTCAAGTATGGTGATCGAGTAGGGAAGGTAAGTTAAACATGAACACTTTTAAATGTTTATGATTGGTTAACAAGATTTCAATTTTTACGTATTTTGTGTCTCTTTTAATTTAGATGTTGAACATTGTGGATCCTCGACTTGGAGAGGATTGGTTTGCCCGTGTGTGGGCTCTTAGATGGGGCACCGATAGTTGGGCCACATTGGAGAAGCTCAACCTAATAGCTCTCCAAGTCGCTCCTGTTGAGAGCAAGATCTTGTGGGTTTCTTTGCTGGAATTAGATAAGATCACAAGAGCTGCTCATGGGCTTAAGCGTGGAGATCTATTCTTTTGCTTGTGAGTTTAGCTATCATTGTGTTATTTTATGAGCTTGTTGTCTAAAAAAGTTGATAATGATGTACAATGTTGGTATTTTTCTAGTTCGATACGTAGAGAGGGATTACTACAACGTATTTTTGGGAGGGCTAGCACTCTTCTTTTAGATTTTGTTGATATGCTCGATGGCGTCAGTGTGCCTCCTGAATGTACACTCTCCATGTATTTTGAAGAATTAAAGCTTGAGGCTAGAGCTCACCTCTTTCCTGTTGAGACTAATTTTGGAGCCAAGACAAAGGATGCAGAGTTTTTGGCACCCAAGAAGGAATATGTGATTCCAATGGCAGCTCAGAGGCTTCTCTATCGGTGAGAACGATAACTTTAATTATATCACTAGTTGGTGATTAAAAACTTTGACTATTGAGAGCCTTTGTTTGTAGGTATTTTTGTCACTTGAAATCTATGAAACATATTGTCACGATCCCTATGATGGCCAAAAAATGGACAAACATAGCTCCGGTTGATGGTTGTATGTATCCCAAATCAATGCAAAATTTGTCGGAGTGGGAGCTGGTTCATTGTCCATGGTGGGTGGATATGGTCCAAGGGCATATCCTTGCTAGAGAGAGGGAGCTTCATGATGAAATGAAGAAGCAAAAAAATACAAAGACATGAATGAAAAATAAGAAGAAAAAACTCCACAAAGACATGACGAACCGGATCAATGATAAAAGAATATCTAACTACAGGTATGAGTACTTTATGGGTTTCCTTAAGAAGTATTGATGCTTTAGTGGTCAATGTAATTTTGAATTCTTGATTTAAAATTAGTAGGTGGTACTAAGGACAAGGGAAAACAAGCTGCAGATGTGTATACAGATGTGGATGTTAGGGAAGAGTCATTAATCTCACATGGTTATATTCTTGAACTCCTGATTTCTTGAGGTCGTGTAGTTTACATTGCATATTTTCACACTTGGGAATCAATGCAGGTGTTGGTGGCGCTCTTACAGTGAGAAAGGTTCTCTCTTTTGTGCATGCCTCAAACTTTCCTATTGGGGTCTTTGGCTCTTCCAAAGATGTCAGATGTATGGTAGTGGTTGGAGACTATATTGCTATTGCCAGTGACTTCCATGCAGGGCTACGAAACCCAATTTGGAATTCCGTTCATGATCACATGCTCAAAGCTCGAGAAGATGGTGTACAATATACCCGAGTGGGCAAGAAAGTGGCTTGGGCAGCTGATTTCATATTTTTGGATTTGCCATTCGGTGGTTTGCATCATGCATCCACAACGACGCCATCTTGGGATGTCTGCACAGAGGATCATGTTCGTGGTGGAGTTCATCTCTCATTCTGTACTCTGGCTTATTTGGGTTGGGTGTTGATCATGACATCATGTGTTGGTGAGTCTCTAACTTCACTTGTATAGTTTTTCATGCCTGGTAATAATTGTATCTCATCTTCTCTATAGGGGATAGCATTTGGTGGGTAGAGCGTTTTTGTAGGGCATCCGACTTGCTTATTCATAGGCGGATTGTGCTCCTTCATCATGACGCATATGGTTTTGTTCATAGCTATGGGGAGGATATTGAGGTAATCTATAAAAACTATGAAAGCGTGCTACTCATGAATTTGATAGTTTGTTTATCTCTTTTTTGTTTCTTGTTGGTTTGCAATGCGACACATCTATGCTTTTCTTAATTCACAGAAGAGGGATGCAACCTCCTTGTTATCTTGCAGAGAGTACTTCACTATTTCTCTCTCTTGGTATGAGTCCTACGGATTCGACGATGAGACATTATTTGCCTGCGAGCGGAGTGCTGATGATGCCACCACATCTATAGATGTGGAAGATGAGGGTGACAAACCTGGTGGGAATCTGTATGATGACTTGTGAGGCTCCCACCCTCTCATTGACATTTTATTGCATTTTTTTATGTTGGGCTTTGCTTGTTGTCAGAATTTCGGATATTGTGTAGTGTGGCAATGGTTTTTTATGTTGTGTGTTTCGCTATGTATGGTATTGGGTCAATAATCTGGTTCTCTTGTTTCATTGAATTATTTTGCCAGTATATATAGAGGAGACTGCAAGAAGAATGGCCTCGAACAAGCGCTACAACTACATTATCCAAAATGAGCAACAGAGATGTAATTTGTTCATCAATGATGAGTGTGACTCATCATAGTGATATGGGTGAAACCCATGCAATCTCTTGATGGAACATTTTTGTTATCTTTTTTGGTGGGGGATATAATTGTTGAAATACAAAAATAGCAGGGTTTTTTATGTTGAATGTTTAAGTACTTGTTTTGTCTCGTAATAGCTTCACTCTTACTTGACCTTTGTTACCACTAAAACACGCCAAAAAACTCTTGAGAACAATCGCATATCGGACAACCTCTCACATATCTCTACAAGGAACAACTCTCTCTCTCTCTCTCTCTCTCTCTCTCTCTCTCTCTCTCTCTCTCTCTCTCTCTCACTCAGATATCCCATTAAACGCTCTCTTAGCTACGTCAATGAATAATACATGATATATCTTATTAGCACATAGACTCATGGATGTAGGATACATAGAATCCTCATCAAAATACATCATTTGTGAAGCTATACCACCTTTGTAGGGCTAGAGACATAGGGCTAGAGACATATGTAGATGCCCAACGTATTACAACATTTTTCTTTTCATATATTAACCTTCATATTTCATATCTATATTATCAAACTCGCTCGACTAGGGTGTTGCTCGGAAATATCCGCTCGATGTATGGTAAGACCCCTCTCAAAAGAGCTCAAACACTGTCAAAAGTACCAACATATGCATGTACACATAAAAAATTGTTCCCACTAGAACCAGAATATCGCAAGCACTAAAACATGTAGCCTGTGAGTTGATGCCGATGTCGTGGCCAAAGCCAAAATCGAGGCCGAGAAGCAGAGAGGAAGTTAACCAAGCCGCTCTATGTACCTATACTTGTACATGTATCTGTACCTATAGTCGAAGAAGACAATGCCGTCAAACTCCCACTCTATGTGTGTGTATGAGGCCACTCCGAAAGAGGCTACACACTCTCAAATGAGCCGTGGGCTCTCATAGATGGAAGAGACTGCAACAATTGTACCTGTAATGGCTATGGAAGTTCTGCAGCAGAAACTACCAAAAGAGAGTTGAAAAATGCAGCTCCTAAACCGTAGCTCAAATGAGGTTTTTGATGGCACGAATAGCTCCAAAAGAGAGGTAAAACCCTAGCATGTTTGATGGAGACGCTCTCAGAATGTTGAATTTGCCGATGCCAAAGTCGGAACCCTGTTTTCAATCTTAAAAGTGCACGCATGCACAAAAGCGATTTTGAGAATGAAACAACTCTGATACCGGATGAAGGAGAGGATCTGAGAGCAATCAAAAGAGGAAGATGAATATGCACACACACCACCATCATAGCCACACACACACAGGTTGGAGGGGGAGAGACGACACACACTGTGTGCCCCCTTTCTTTCTTCTCTATCTTATGCACTTAGGCACAATACACACTCTACTTTGTGTTACTGGCTCACACAAGTGTATAGTTGTATACTTAGAATTAGTAGCAGTTAGTGATTGGCGGTCGGTCACATGCCCATTAAACCTAACAACGTCTAATCTTGGAAAGTTCTAGGTCCATTTTCTCAAGCATCGCCTTGAGACTTCTACTTTGCTTTTAGGGTCTGAAAAATTTAAGTGAGTTGAGCAATTTACAACCATACATAGCTCCAAAATTTTCCATTTGAATAGACGCATGCCAATAACTGTTATAAGTAAACTCAACCAAAGGCAAGTAGTCCACCCAATTTGTTTGCCTCTCACTCACATACATCCTAAGCATGTCTTCTAACACCCAATTTAACCGTTCACTTTCCCATCAGTTTGAGGATGGAAAGTAGTACTCATTCTTAGTTATGTTCCTATGGCCTGGAAAGTAGCCTTCCAAAAGTTTGAGGTGAATTTAGAATCACGATCAGACACAATGTTTTTAGGCATACCATACAATCAAAAAATCTCCTTGACAAACAATTTAGCAATATGCAAGGCAGTATCAGTCTTCTTCATTTGAAAAAAAAAATGTGTCATTTTTGTCAATCTATCAACCACAACAAAAATAGTGTCAAAATTTCCTCTAGCTGTAGGTAATGCCGTGATGAAATCCATTGATATAGATTCCCATTTTTTACCAGGAACATCTAGAGGCTCTAACTCACCAGGTAACCTCCTTTTGTTCAACCTTCACATGCTGACAATTTAGAAATTCACTCATATACAACAAGATATCGGCTCGCCTACTTGGCCAAAAGAAAGATCTTTTGACTTTAGCATATGTTTCTTAAACCCAGTGTGTCCTGAAAATGGAGTGTTGTGACTTTCCCACAAATTTTGATGTTTCAAAGAAGAATTTGTAGGGGGTGCATGTGGTTGTTGCATCAATGGAGAGCTTGGAAAAGGATTTGTAGAGAGAGAAAATCACTTTTTAGCTATAGAATAGGTTTGGAAAGATTTTGGAGGGTACAAAATGATGTTTTAAATTTTTTTGAGAAAAATAAATATTTGAATTTTTTAGTGTGTGGTTTTTTATTTTTGGAGATCAAAAATGCTTTTTTGACCATGAAATAGGTTTGGGGACCTTTTAAGGAGGGAAAACGTGAAATTTGATTTTTTTTGAAAATTTAAAATTTTTAGTGTATTTTTTAATCTGGGCCAAAAAGTGGGGGAAAAGAAGTCAAAGTGGTCCCCCCCCCCCGGTCCCGCACCCCTCCCTTTCCCCTAGCCACCTCCCTTACCTTCTCACTAGGTAAGAGGCCATTAAGAGGTGTAAGGCTACCTTGTCCCCCTACTTTTTTGAGTGTATAGATTGTGTCCACCACCCTCTTCCTATTGGCTGGCCTCTAATTAACCTTAATCCCAAAGGGCCCCTAGAGGATTCATATTTTTCTTAATTGATAATCATGGTCTTAATAATGTGTTGGGGGTGCCATCGTTGCAATAGCTCCAATGACCAACAAAATTGTCAATACGGAGGGATGAGCTACCCAACTAGAGCATGGAAACACTCACACGGTTAGTGAGCTAATCGTGGAAACACAAATGGTTAACTCTACGAGGTGAGCTTCTCGGCCTATGGAGGAGCTTAGCCGCACTGAAGTGCAATCTCCACATCCACTTATCTTCACCTCTAATCAACCCAATCACACACACTACGATTGCAAGACGCACACAACTCTAATCCTATTATGCAACAACTAATCGCAAGCACACACACATAGATCTATCGAGCATCACACTCCAATCAAACCTACATGCACACACAAGCAAAAGAGGGCAATCACACAAGATTAGAGAGGGATTAACCACTAATTAGTTAAGATCTAGCTAATCTAAGCATCATAGGCAATCATAAGAAGCATGAGAGAGGCATAGTGAGAGAGAATGAATCATTGATTGGTGTTAATCAAGTCTCATGAGCAAGGAGAATCTCAACGACTCCATAGCCACACACCTCAAGAGCTCTTACCAAAGAGTGCTCTCAAAAAATGAGTTTGAGAACCCTCATTTCTTTTACACATTGCCTTATATACCTAGGGTAAAAATATACAATGTCCGGGTGCCCAAGCCCTTTAGGGCTCCACCACTTACTGAATCTACTACCTAGGCACAGTAATTGACCTATTCTTTACAACTTGGAACTCCCATTGAGCCCGTAACACATTAGAAATATTACAATGGCTTGAAATAAATCGGGAATTTACAATACGTGACCATTTTGGAAAAACGTAAAAAATGTGTAACTCCAATCTTTACTGCTTCTTTTGGTTGATCTTTGATGCATCCGTATGTCTTCGGTCTTTAGCAACTTCTGTTAACCAACATTGACTCATTTAACATCCCCGCCTTTCAATTTTAGTGCCCGTCCTCGGGCACTGTTGAGAAGTGTCTGTGGAGGTTGTGGAAGTTTTTTGATTAGTTGTTGATGGATGATGATTTCTTCAAGTGTTGTTGAATTTTTTGATGAGGTTCAATTTGTTGCAGCATCTTCATTGGTCCAAATATGTATGATGTGAGAGATGATGTTGCATTTGTCCGTTGTAATAGCATAATGAGGAGGCTTCTGTTTATTTATGAAAAGTATGTACAAGAAAAGTAGGGTGATGAGGTTCTAAATTAGGGTCTAATACCTGGATGACCAAAGAGAAGAACCCAGTGGGAAAAAAGTGCCTTTGGGTGCATTATTGGAGTACTTATTAGCATGGAAAATATTAATAAAGTACTCAAGGGATTATTTGTTGATAGATATGGAAATAAAAAGACAGCAAATATGAGAGGGTAGCATGATGAAACATTGGTTTTCTTGTTGTAGTCCACTCAAGGTGCATAGGTGGAAGCACAAAAGAGGAAGTTTCACATCCCAATCCGTTCTATGCATATTCACTAACTTTGTTAAAATACGAACCAATTGCTTATGTCCAATGATGGGACATCCTATTTATGCATACACAGAAATTCATGGGAAACAATATGTTGTGCAAGAAAGATTCTAAGGGGTTCTTCAGAAAGATGGTGTAGCTATAAAAGCATATGACATGGCTTTGCAAGCTAGCACCCCTTTAAGAATGGTTTTCGTTGACGAGGATATGTGCTCTCATCTTACTATGCATTGTGCGTGAGTGTTGGACTCTACGACACTCCACCAATTGTAAGTTAATAGACTTTTACTCTTATGCTCATCTCATCCAGCATGAGCGACCTAACTTAGGTATGCTCAACTCTTCCAGCTTGAGCATAAGCCTAATAACTACGACTCTTAGCATAGAGTTTAGTATGACTTGAAGCTTTGGAATTAATGCTTTGCTCATTTTATGGCTCAATTGTCCCCAACACTGACTATGCCAAAGAGTGTTTTTTTCACCCTGGCGACTTGACTTTTTACATTCTTGTGCTTACTACAAACATTTCTTTTGGTAAAAGTAAGCTTAAATCCTCAAAAAGAGGATTAGTGAAGGACCAAGTTGGCATTGAAGTTTTCTTTTGCCATACCTGTTTTATCTTCTTTGAATCTGCTTCACATTGGTTGAGTCATCCTTCTTTGACTGTGAAGACTCCATTATTTGTTTGATATTCCTAAGTCTATTGATAGGATTTTTTGATGTTGTTGTAGACCTTTGTTGGTTGTCGGCATCTGGCTTTTGACTAGGAGCATTGGAAGACTTAGGAATCCAAATCTCTTGATGACCTTTGTATGTCCAATGTCGACTTTGTTCAGCTCTAGGTCTTGTTAAGTTCTTGAGACCTTCATGCAGATCTAGTGTAGTTGCAATTGTCTTGCGATTGACTGGTAGCCAAATCGTTGGATATCCTTTGGAATCCTTGTCCAAGAGGAAGATTCTTTGAGATCTATCTCTGTTCAGTATCCTCTTGAGAGTTGTGGTAGACTTTAGCATCTTTCAATGTTGTTCTATTGTATACCTGCTTCTTAGGTATCCTAGGATATTGTCGATGTTGATACCTTGTGGGCCTTCTTTCTTGGGAGGAACTTGATATTACTTCATATGCTCTAACCTGCGGTTTTGGTACCCATATCTGTCTGTTACCTCTATAGTACTCTTGTCTTTTAAGCTCCATTGTGATGCTATCCATCCCATGTGTTTGTCTTTCTGTGTTGATTTCCCATCTTTAATCCAAATTGGATCATTGACTTTGACTAAACTGCTTGGAACAAACACTTTCTTGACTTTCCTTTGCTTTCTTGAGTCCTTTGGCTGATATACCTTTGCTTTTCTTGGTGTCTCCTTAGAGGTTTCAATTGGGTCAGCAGTTGACTTGAAGTTTTGAAAGCCTAACTTTCTTGAAGAAGCTAATCCATGAGGGTTTTTTTATGTAGAGGCATATGATGTCACACCCTCTTTGCTAATTGGTGGAGGGTTCACTTTAGCTTTACCTTTGTCTGCAATTTGTCTTCGATTCTTGTGACTTTTGCAACTCTAAATCTAGCATTAATGGTACATGTAAATGTTGATGGCTACCTCTTGAAAGAGAGAGTATTATCTTTTTATCTTCTTTGCATGCATTGTGTTGGTCTGACCACTAATGTCCAAGGATGACATCTGCAAGCATTTCCTTTGAAGGCTTCAGCTGAAACTTTACCTGCTCATCATGATGTTGGATGCCAAGGGTAGCAACCATTTCTTCTTGACTTGTAGCCTTACCCATGGTTTCCGTGTTACCTGCCTTGCCCTGAGTAATCTCTAAAATCCTCTATATGTTGTCTGCAACCATATTGCAATTTGCTTCTTTATCCAATAGAGCATTGCATCTGACACTTGATCCTTTTGTACTGCTGAGAACGACAGCTATTCTCATTGGAGGTTCTATTGAAGATCTTTGTCCTGATTTTTCCATGGTCTCATCTTGATCTAACTGTGTCTCTATGGAGGGTGGCTTGAGGCTTTGTTTTCCAATCTGACTTGCATCAGCTGATTCAGCTGGCAATGAGTGATTGATCTTTGGACTTCCTAATTCTTCCTTGTTGTTTGCAACCTCGTTCTTCTTAATTAATGGCTTCGGTGGCATTCTCTGCTCAGTAGCTTCCTTAGTTTCTCTTTGATCTGCACTTTCTATTGCCTGATCCGCTTTAATCTCTTCTGAAGTTCTGATTGATGGAAATGAACCATCTTCAATAAGATCGGCTTTGATATAAGTCTCCATTTTAACTGTGCTTGAGGACCTTGTGTTGCCGTCCGCAAGTGACCAGTCTTGGTCTTCATTCTTTGTTGTCTTTGATGACTCCGTCACGTTTGCATTCTCTATCTCCAACATCTTCTGGGCCATTGGCATTCCCATTATGATGTCGTCTGGCATATCTTTTGTTGTGATCACATGAAATTGAGCTATAATGATCTGTGAACTTACTTCAATGGTGGTGGAGATGATTCCCTAGCATTTTTCTGGTTTGTCTTCTGACATACTCACAAATTCAGGAGCATCTCCAGTTGTGGTCGGCCACATCTTTTCCAAGTACAAAAAGACATGAGGTTCTTGTCTAGCTAAAAATCTAGCTTTACTTCACTTGACACCTTTTCTTCGTGTTCACCAATAATGTTGCACTTGATCATCTCAAGATTTGTGTCTGAATTGACTGCTTTTGTTGTGTCAGCATCCTTTGGTTGAGCTTTATCTGCATTTTCTTTGTTTTGACCACCTGCTTCAATTAATGTCGACTCCTTGTATAACTGTGATACAGCACTTTTTTGCAATTGTTGAGCATTGTCCACCTGCATCTGAGTAACCTTTGACCTTAAAAGATCCACTATACTTTCTGACAGAATCTATCTCTTCGTAGGAGATTTTGGTGGTGACTTTTGTGAAGCTTTTTGGACTTTAGCTTTCATTGACTTTGACTTTTTTGTTACCTGTCCTAGCAACTTGAGGTTTTGCATCATCTTTAGATAGTCTTTGACTTCAATCGGGCCATCCGTATGGGTTTGTACAAGGTCCTTATCTTGCTGATATTAGTTACCATGTGCATCTTGATATGCATATGTGAGCTTGATCACATGTAACTGTTTGAACACTATTGGACTTGTCGGCTTTTGACTCTGATTTGTGGAGATTAGCTGAAACTTTTGTCCTTGATGATCTTCATATAAGCATTTGTCTGTAGATTCTGAGGGAACCTGGGTCAATTGGAAACTTCCAATAACCATATGATCTTTTAATGGTCTCTGTCTTGAAGGGGTCTGTTGGCTAGAGGCTCTAAGGCTTCTAACTGGTGTAGCATTTCCTGGTACATAAGCTGAGCTTGATGGATTTACAACTCCCCCTTCCTAGGGTGATCACTATAGCCTGCTTCATTGTAAGAGTTCAAAAATGTTTGGCTCTGGTTTAATCTCACCTTTTGGGACTATGAAGGTACACTTTGGGTAGCATTGTTGATGTTTGGAATCTGTAAACCTTCTACATAGTTTCCTATGTATCTCCATGAAACATGACATATTATTCCCCAAGTAAAGTTGTAGATAGCATTATCTTTGCCCGGATATTGTCTATTCAATGGTCTCCTATGATATGAGCTTCTGTGATTTTAGGACCCAAGGCATCATAGATGCTAGACTCTCGTCTATATCTACGACGGTTTTGGTCAAAGTATATGTTCGTTTGGTCACAACATTGGAATTTTCTTTCCGATGGAGGAGAGTTTGGCTCTGAACATATTTTTGGGTTTACTCGGGTAATATCCTTCAGTTCTAGAGAGGATGGGCTATAATAGATTCTTTCCTCTGAAATGAACCATCCTTTTTATATCTATCACTTTCGCACTTCTATGAACTGGTATGTAGGCCGTTCAAACACTGGTTGATATTTTTTGTACAGTTTTCCCTTTTGGTCTACATAGTGTGCATATGAATTATGGGTACCATACAAAGCTAACATCATTTTGTTTGATGTGTCCCTTAGACTCGTGATTCATGAATGATTGCACACTTGTGATTGTGGATGTAGAATCATTTGCAAACCTAACAATCTTTTCAACCTTTGATGATATCTCAACACCTTGACCAAATTCATGCAAGAATTTGTTGTTCAAAGAATCAATTTTTAAGCTTTTCATGTGAAGGCACACCTATATGCTGATTTTGAACTTGCAGTGTTTTTACTGGTGCTTCTAATGGTAATGCAGAATCATTCGATTGCATTAAAAATGACAAGTTGAATACACTTACATCGAGATTCGCATTTTCAATTTTTTATGTACCTTGCTTGGCAGTTGATGTATCCTTGTTGTCTGGATTTCTTGGACAATCTTCAAAAAAATGTCCACCTTTTCGTCCACAATCTGAGCAGTATGCCATGACTGGTGGTATTTCAATTGGTTCTATCATGTCAAGCTCTATTTGAGAAGTTTCTGTTTCTATGTTGACCAAGTTGTCAGCATCTTCTTTTAAAACGCTAAGCATCAAGCTGTAGACTGCTCCATCTTGACCTTTGTACCGTCTTTGGCTTGGTTCTCGAATTAGAATGGCTCCTATTGGTTGATCTATTGGATCTTGCAATTCTGGCTCTCGATTATAGATCTGATCACTGTAATCCATGTACAATGACCCTGATTGCATATGCACCAAGTATATGTTTTGCTGGCTTGTGCAGATTTCTAAATAACCACTTAGGTCAATTTTTTGCACTTCTATCTGCACTTCATCTTTAAGCTTGCAATACCTGGCTCCAGTGAAGTCTGTGAACATCTGGGAGTTCTCTAAATCTGGCTTCACTTTGATCAGTAGGATCTTGGCTCCGGTGCTGCTTTTACTGCTCATCAAGTATCTATGCCCTTTTGAATCTGTATACAAGAGTTTATCCCCATTGTAGCCATAAAGCTGTAACATTCGCTCTGTTGCAGTTGTGCATGTGTTACCACTGCTATTGGCTTGCTCTGTTGTACTTGAACTCTCGGCTCGATTTGAGTTCATGTTGGCTCGATCTGTAAAATTTATCTCCTAGCAGATTTCAATGCTGATTAGAAGAATTTCTTCTGCTCGTACTAGCCTAATCTGCAATCACATGTGTGTTGTGCCCATGTTCGTCCAGCTGGAAGCTAATTTGCAGTGCTTGATTTTCACAAATTTCAAAAAGTTTATGCCGCTCACGGCCTCGAGCTGGCTATTTTTTCGCTTTTTCTTGGCTGTTGTTCTCGATTTGTTGTTCACTTCTCCGGCCTTGGTTTTTCTCGACTTGGCCGCTTTGCGCTATTTACTCGGTGTGTGTCTCTTTCAATGGTGTTGCTTTTTGCTGGCATTGTTTTTTACTTTTTGGCCTCATTCTGGCTTTTTCTGACTCTTTCGACGACTTTCTTTTTATTTTTAATTTTATTTTTTGAATTTTTTAAATTTGTTTAGTATTTTTATGATTTTTTTGGAAAAGTTTTGATTTTTAGGATTTTTTTTTAGAATTTTAGAATTTTTCTAGATTTTCTTTTTTGAAGGTTTTTATGAATTTTTTGATTTGTTGGAATTTTTTGGGTAATTTTAGAATTTTTCTTAAAATTTTTGTGACCTTTTTGAGTTTTTTACTTTTTTGTGATTTTTTTATTTTTAAGTTTTTTAGAATTTTTTGTTTTTTTAATGAACTTTTTTTTTTATGGTGATTTTTCTGTTCCATTTTGATTTTTTATGAATTTCTAAGAGGTTTTTATCTTTTTTATGAGTTTTTTAATTTTATTGGATTTTTTATTATTATTCTTTTTATGGTTTTTAAATGTTGTTGTGATTTTTAAAAGCCCTTTTTTTAATTGTTTTAATGGATTTTTTTTTATAGTTATTTTTAAAAATTTTGTTTTTTATGAACTTAACCTAGCCTAACTTGACAATTGACCTCGAGGCTAACGCGTGACTGCGGGCGTTGATGGCAGAGCTCTTCAGCGCTGAATGCGGGCCTGCAGGTTGGCGATCTCAAAGGAGAGAAAGAGCAGAGGGTGTGGGTGTGAGTGCGCACGCGCGTGCAGTCAACCCTACCACGTCGTCATTGCCTGTACCACTGCCCACACCTAATGATGCTCAACTGTCCGCACGTGCAGGAAGTTGGAGGGAAAGGTCGCGTGCAAAGTTCACGAGCAGTGTTGACATTGCTGAGAGAACGTGTGTGAGTGTGAGTGCGTGCGTGGGAGACATCGGGAGAGAGAGTTAAGAGGCCAGCGCGCCAACAGCAGCAGGGCACGAATCCGCGTGTAGCGAGGAGAGAGTGAGTGTGTGTGTGTGTGTGTGTGTGTGTGTGTGTGTGTGTGTGTGTGTGTGTATGTGTGTGTGTGTGTGTGTGTGTGTGTTGTGTGTAGTGTGTGAATAAGACAAAGGTGGAGGGCGAGAGAGAGAGAGAGGAGAGAGAGAAGAGAGAGAGAGAGAGAGAGAGCTAGAGAGAGAGTGGGAGTAAGACAAAGAGAGAGAGAGAGAGAGAGAGAGAGAAGAAAGAGAGAATGAATAAGTTAAGACTATTAGAGGGGCTAGAGAGAGAGAGAAAAAGTTAGAGAGGGAGAGAGAATGGGATTGTGTGTGTGTGTGTGTGTGTGTGTGTGTGTGTGTGTGTGTGTGTGTGTGTGTGTGATGATGGTGTTCACCCGGAGGGAAGAAGAAGAAGAAGAGTTTTCAATGTCGAAGGAAACTATCGCAAAAGACCATAAGGATCTCCACCGACGACAAATTTATGCGCCGCAAGGCACGGGCATCGAGTTCGAAACCGACCTTTTTTATTATTATTTTTAGTTTATTTTTTAAAAATTTTGAACGTGCAAAAGTGCAAAAAATAGGCCAAAAGTTAGCCGAAACTCCAAAAATTTGTTAAAAGAAGTCCAAAAAACTCTCAAAATTTTATAGGAACCTTAGAAAATCACCAACATTCACAACCGAACATTTTCGACACACAAAAGCACACCGAAAATTACCCTAAAATTTTTTACAAATTCTCCACACATTGGGGAACAGTGCATCCAAATAAAATTACACAAATCACATTAATTCAATTGCCAAACAATTTCATCAATAAAATCAAGACTAGGCAATTAAACCGGCAAAATTATCGACAAATTTAGGTCAAAATTTGACGCAATTGAAATGTGTAAATCCCTGTTTTGAGCATAAAAACGCAGAAATCAATCATTACACACATCCAATTTGCAATCAAAATTCAAATCAATTACGCAAATTTAACACTTTTTAGGCACACACACGCTAATAAAATTGGCAGTTTTTACCAATCTTTAGGTGCGCACACAAAAGGGTTAAATTTGTCAAATTTGCAATATGACTTCACAAATCAATAGTCGGGCATGAGCACAACACAAATCAATCATCACAATTGAAAATCATTAAGCACCGATTGATTTTTAGGTGCACAAACATGGGTAAAATAGTGCACACACACCTAAAATTAGCATACACACACTCAATTAGAATGCACTCACATGTGATTTTAGTGCACGCACACTTGAAATTGACCATCCAAGCATGCAATCAACTCAATTATGTACCTAATTAGCGATCCACAATCACCAATTAGCAATTGAAACATGTCAAATCATATGCCACCAAATCTTTAAAAATTCGGCATTACGACGATGTAAAAACGAAAAATCAAAAAAATTTCAATCTACATTGCATCAACATAGCATAGCATTACATTGCATCATCATGGTGGGATCTCTACACAATTCTACACATCTCTAGATTCTAGGGAGGTTGAGAATACCACCTTGATTACCTTTCAATTGAAGATCAATTGAATGGTCGAATGCTCCAATTCTTCATAGCAAATTAGTAAGTTATCAAAAATTAGTCAAATTAGCAAAGGGTTAGTGTGAAATTAGAGTGTTAAACACACAATTGGCAAGATACGGTGACACATTAGGGAATTATGAACACATTGCTTCATGCACACACATCCAAAATCCACAAAAACATAAAACACACAAGTGAAATTAGTGAGGGAACGCATTCGATTATGCCACAATTACACTAGCGTAGGCCATCGTGGTTGGGGGTTCCATCATTGCAATAGCTCCAATGACCAACAAAATTGTCAATACGGAGAGATGAGCTACCCGGCTAGGGCATGGAAACACTCACACGGTTAGTGAGCTAATCGTGGCAACACAAATGGTTAACTCTACGAGGTGAGCTTCTCGGCCTATGGAGGAGCTAAGCCGCAATGAAGGGCAATCTCCGCATCCACTTCTCTTCACCTCTAATCAACCCAATCACACATACTACGATTGCAAGATGCACAAAACACTAATTCATCATGCAACACACTAATCGCAAGCGCACACACATAGATCTATCGAGCACCACACTCCAATCAAACCTACATGCACACACAAGCAAAAGAGGGCAATCACACAAGATTAGAGAGATATTAATCACTAATTAGTTAAGATCTAGATAATCTAAGCATCATACGCAATCATAAGAAGCATGAGAGAGGCATAGTGAGAGAGAATGAATCATTGATTAGTGTTAATCAAGTCTCATCAGCAAGGAGAAGCTCAAGAACTCCATAGACACACACCTCAAGAGCTCTCTTCAAAGAGTGCTCTCAATAAATGAGCTTGAGAACCCTCATTTCTTTTACACGCTGCCTTATATACCTAGGGTAAAAATATACAATGTTCGGACGCCCAAGGCCTTTAGGGCTCCACCACTTACTAAATCTGCTACCTAGGCACAGTACTGACCTATTCTTTAAGCTTGGAACTCCCAATGAGCCCGTAAAACATTAGAAATATTACATTGGCTTGAATAAATTGAGAATTTACAATATGTGACCATTTTGGGAAAATGTGAAAAATGTGTAACTCCAATATTTACTGCTTCTTCTTGTTGATCTTGATGTGCATCCGTATGTCTTCAATCTTTAGCAGCTTTTGTTAACTGACGTTGACTCAGTTAACATAATGGAGTCCTACGAGGCTTGTTAAGTATTATTGAGCTATTAGAAGCTTGACAAGAACTGGTGCTCTCTCGGATCTGGGGAACCCTCTCTTCTATTCCTTGAAATTAATAATATTCAAGCCACTGGTATAGATGCTTGAGTGCTTATCTTTGAAGGTAAAGAGGAGTAGCAACTAGGTCTTGAAGTGCCAAAGTACAAGAAATAAATTTACACCTGAAATTTGCTAGTATGGCTGACAAGGGTGAAGAGATTGAAATAAATGTTGATAGCTTTGATTTTGCTAATGATAGAGCAACTAATGATGCCCCTATGCTTGTAACCCATCTTTTTTCTAGGCTTCAACAAGCCATGGGCAATCCATCCCTCCAAGGTGAACTACTACAGCAATTGCGCACTCATGGTATTCTCCAAACTCCCCACCAAGAAGAGAGAGTACCTAGGAAAGCTCCTAGTGAGACTTCCAAAAGAGGACTCTCTCCGATAAGGGAAGAAGAGGAGTATCCATACGAAGGGCTCAAAAGCTTACTACTTTTGATGAGGCATCTCCCTCCCAAAGGAGAACCCAATTTTCAACGGTAGAGCCCCCACCGAAAGAACGAGAAAGAAGCGAGTCTCTTGCCACCTCGATGGAGATGGCTCCATGAAGACGGTGGAAAAAATTCTCTCCAACACCTCATAAACGGAGAAGACCATTGCATACTCCTCTTCACCATAATTCAAAGAGGGAAGGGAGAAAACAAGAGAAGAAAAAGGGGAGAAAGAGGTCACCCTCTTCTCCATCTTCCTCATCCTCTTCCTCTTTTGAAGAAAGTGATGGGGCAAAAAAGGAGGAACAAGGGAAGAAAAAGGCCAAAAATAGGTCACCTTCTTCTCCATCCTCCTCATCCCCTTCCTCTTCTGAAGAAAGTGATGGTGCAGCTCTTGAACCGCCCAAGAGAAGAGGCATAGGAAATCCTATGCCACCTGGAAAAGGTCGTCCAAGCTCAAAAAGTTCAAAGAGGGAGGAAAGAACATCTCTTTCCTTACCTACGATGGCACCTTTGGTGCTACGGACAAATTCTTGGCCTTTATCCAGCAAATTGATAATTGGGAAATTGAGGCTCCATGTCGCTCCATGTCTAAAGCTATGTGAACAAGGAGGAACTCTTCATCTCTCCTCTCAAACATGAGGATGTAATCCAAGGGGCACCATGGTTTGATCACATGGCTGCCAATGTTAAATTCCCTAAAAGAAAAATCTACTTTAGGTACATGAGAAAAGATATGTACATATATGTTAAGGAGTCGGGTAGCACCATACCCATTGTACATAAGCAAGCTTGCAATAAGTCAATAAAGAGATCTATTTTTGTGTACATGATTTTTGTTAAAGATTCCCAAAATGAACCTATTGTTTTAGCAAAAGAAGATATAGGAAATCAAAAGGAATTAGAGTTATCCAATTTTCTCAAGGGGTTCCAAGATGTTTTTTTTGACGGTGTCCCTTGTGAGCTACCTCCCAAATGAGGGGATGACGACCATGCAATTGAGCTTCTTCTAGGAAGCTCACCGCCTCATAAACCTCCTTATCGAGTTTCTCAAGCTCAACAAGAGGAGATTATGTGGCAAGTGCATGAGTTGGTTGAGAAAGGCGTGGTTAGGCCTAGATCATCTCCATTTTGTTTTCTAGTTTTATTAGTGCAAAATAAAGATGGCACATATCGTATGTGTGTCAGCTATAGAGCACTAAATAGGATCACTATCAAGAATAGGTTTCCCATTCCATGGGTTGAAGACCTTTTTGATAAGCTACAGGGGTCGACCTACTTGAGTAGGATTGACCTAAAAAGTGGCTATCATCAAATAAGGAAAGTTGATAAAGACATTGTAAAGACCGCATTTTGCACTACGTTTGTTCTTTACGAGTACATTATCATGCCTTTTGGCTTGACCAATGCACCAGCCACATTCAACCGTCTGATGAAGAAGCTATTCAGGCCTCATCAAACCTTTATTGGGGTGTTCTTTGATGATATTATCATCTATTCTAATTCATTAGATGAACACAAGCAACACCTCCAGGTAATATTTCAAGTTTTACGAGAGAATAAGCTTTATATTAACCGAAAGAAAAGTGGATTTTTCTTACAAGAGATTTAGTATTTAGGTGCATTATCTCTCAAGATGGCATCCAAATGGATCCATCAAAATTAGAGATAATAAAGGATGGTCTAATCCAAGGAATCTGCATCAACTAAGAAGCTTTATAGGTATGTGTGCATACTATGGACGCTTCATAGAAAAGTTCTCACAAATCATGGGAACATTACATGACCTAAAAAATAAAAATGTTAGGTATATATGATCCACCAAGGAGAACAATGCTTTTGAAAATCTTAAAGTGAAACTTATCTCTCAACCTGTGCTTACACTACCAAATCTCTCAAAGCCATTTGAGGTCCAATGCGACGCCTGTGGTGATTGCCTTGCATTTTCTCCAAGAAGGGCACGCCATAGCCTATGAAAGTCGAAGTCTCGACCCTGTTGATCAAGCTCTAGGTATATATGAGAAAGAACTCTTAGCAGTTCTACATGCTCTAGACTCGTGGAAGCACTATTTATTGGGGACTCCTTTCATTCTGCAAACAGATCACCAAAGCCTTAAGTACTTCATTACGCCACCCAAGCTCTCTGACAAACAAATGAGGTGGGCAAATTCCTTTCACAATTTCATTTTCATATTTTCTCACATTGTTGGCAAGCATAATCATGTAGCCAATACACTCTCAAGATGACCGAGATTGAATGCGGCATCCATAACACTTCACAATGATCTATCTTTGATGATAGATCAAAGATAGATGATAGATGAGTATGCTATTGATCCCAATTTTAAAGATGTGATTTTAGCCCTTGCACTAGGGAAGAAGGAAGAACCATTTACCCTACAAGATGGTTACCTTCTCTATGGCAACAGGCTATGCGTTACTAACTCACTAAGTGAGAAAGTAATGTATGAATCTCATGCTCCTCCTTATGCGGGGCATACAGGGATTCAATCTACCCTAAAAGGGATAGAAACATACTTCTATTGGCCTGCCTAGAAAGCAAACATACAAGAGTATGTTTCAAATCTTTGGATTGCCCAAGTCTATCCATGGGAATATAGGAATATGGATGATAGTGGAAAGGTTTAGCAAACAAGCACATTTCATACATGTCAAAAAGACTATCAAGGCCCATTAAATGGCAACTCTCTTTATATCATAAATCTTCAAGTACCACGGCTTGCCAATGTCCATCGTGTCAGATAGAGATCCTAGAATGACCAGTAATTTTTGGAAGGGTCTCTTTGATAATTTAGGTACAAGGCTAAACTTCTCTTTGGCCTATCACCACCAGCAAATGAATGGCCAAAGTGAAATAGCTAACCTAACAATTCTTGATCTACTAAAAGCATACGTCACAGAAGTAGATCAAAAGTCCCAACAATGGGAGAAGTACTTACCTTTAGTGGAGTATACTTACAATAACACTGTACATACTTCACGAGAAAA
>NW_028221440.1:590410-595410 GCF_014529385.1 Adiantum capillus-veneris
GGCCTCTCCCATACTTTCATCAATGCACGATGCTACCTCTGCAATGTGCCTGTTTTTCCTTTCTTGCACCCCATTCTGCTGTGGAGTATATCTGCATGTAAACTGCCTGTGTATACCATGCATTCGCAGAAAATCTGAAAAATCATTGGAGAAGTACTCTCCCCCTCCATCTGACCTCAATGTCTTGATTTGCATATCTGTCTCCTTCTCAATCATGACTTTGAAGTCTTGAAAGTGACCAAACACTTCACTTTTGTTACGCATGAAGTAGACCCATACTTTCCTTGTATGGTCATCAATGAAGAGACATAATACCTGCAACCATGTATACTTGCAAGTATCGGTTGGACCCCAAACATCTGTGTGCACCACCTCAAGTGGCCTTTTACATACATTGCGCTCATGTGGAAATGAGCCCTTTGACTGTTTTCCAAACTGGCATGCTGCACACACTTTATGCATACCATCCACCTTGAATTTGGGCAAACCTTTTACAATCTGTTTTGATTGCATGCTGCGCAATCTCTGCTCATTGACATGGCCAATGCGTTTGTGCCAAATGTCAACATCAGCCACAACACCTGTGCCCTGTGCAAAATAATGCAGCTTTTACCTCAGGCATGTCTACATTCAGCGTAAACATTCTGCCCACACATTTGCCCTCTGTGATCAGCTTACAGCCATTCTGGAAATCTTCTACATAACAGCCATTTGGATGAAAGCGAACCTGCAAACCCTGCTCAACCATTTGTCCACAGAAAACAAGATTCTTTGTAATGTTTGGGACATGAAGTACATCTGCTAAGTACTTTGATTTCCCACTCTTCGTATTTAGAGGTATGTCCCCCTACATGAGGCAATGGGGTGAGCTGTGTCATCTCCTGTCTGCACATAGCCTGACACATCTGGTTTGCGCATATCTCTAAACCACTCTCCACGAGACGTCATGTGATTAGAGGCACCTGAATCCACAATACCAAACATCATCTTGGGTGGAATTCTCTGCAGTCATTGTATTCATTACATGCTGCATAACAAACATGCGCTCGTTTTTGCTGTCATCTGCATCTCTGCTAGTAGATGCATAGTTGCCCTGTTCTCTTTCTACTTGCTTTTCCCTTTGGACAGTCACGTGACATGTGACCTCTTTCACCACAAGTCCAACATTCTCTACTATCTGGAGTATGTTGCTGCCTGCTTGATCCTGCACCACGACCTCTTTGACTCCCCCTGCCTTGAGACTGGTTTCCCCTGCCACCTGTATTGTTTTGATTTGATTGACCTTCCAAAAATTGGCCCCTGCAACCCCTTGGGCCTCGACCACGACCTCTACCTCTACCTCTGTTGGAGTTAAAATAGAAGGCCTGTTCAGAATTATTTCTGCCATGAGAAGAAGATGTGTCAAGGTCTTCTCCTCAAGAATAAGCATAGAAATCAAATCTTGGAACACGGGGATGTCGTCTCTTGTATTCATGGAAGACCTAAAATGTACATACTCATCTCCTAGACCATCCAAGCATGCACGGACAATGTCATCGTCTTCCACTGAGACTTTAATAGATCCAAGAGCCTCAATGATACTCTTGATCTTCAAGGCATAATCATTGATTGAGAGGTTGTTCCTCTTAACCTGATTTAGCTCCGACTTTAGTTGAAGCTTCCTGGCCTTGGTGTTCACCTCGAACACTCTGCCTAAGTTTCTCCATGCAATGGCGGGGGTTTCAGCATCCTGTAGATAGCCCATCATGCCATCTGTGATGCTCATAGAAAGCCAATACATCACTTTGCTCTGGCCTTGTTGCCAGTCCCTCAAAGCTTTCCTTTGTTCTGCTGTAGCATTTGCCTCGGAATCTCTGGTTCCTTTTCATTGTCTCCTTCTACATAGTCCCAATACCTTTTCCTTTTAGGAAATTTGTTATTCTGAACTTCCATGCAGGGTAGTTATTTTTCTCAAGCTTCTCAGTAACAATCTGACTGAAACCGTCAGACATCTTGAAGCACTAAGACAAAATAGCTGCAATCTGCAAAAACCTGCAAATCTGCTGAACCTGCTATCGTGGTTCCTGTAACGCTTTCTACACTCAACGAGTGTCCACAATCAAGCGTTTCAAACAACCACTGTACTTGTACAGTAAATCTCTGTATACTGCACTTTGGAGACCTGTCGTGGGATTGCGAACGAAGGGATTGTGATGCTCTTGCTCTCTTAGCCTCTCTTTGCCTGCACCAGGCTCTGATACCATGTAAAGAATGAGGATGCAAGAGAGCTACACAAGGCAAGCACAAAGCACACAGAGATGGAAAGCTTCTTCTTCTTCTTCACAGAAAAGAGAGTACAAAATGACTAAGTGCTAAAGCTGAAAAGTAGCACATATGTACATGCGGTCACTAAGTGTGAACTCGCTAGAAGCGTACTAGGCTGGCACTATAAGTGTAGTCCAGCTGTAGAATCGCTGGCAGAGATCCTCCGTGTCGGTCACCTAACGCGCCAGTGAGTAAATGCCGTAAGCGGCCAAGACCCGTAGTGGATGCCAGCCTCAAGGTGTAGAGCTCGACATCTCAACATATATATATATATATGTTAGACAAGACAAAGACAAGATAGAAGAATCATCTTAATTCATTAGAAAGTACAAACTCGTCCGTGAACAATGGACTGAGATACAATTTCATAAGTATGGAATCAGAATGTCTTCAAGGTAAAAATCGAAGGAATGCCCCTCGAAGAAGGTGGTGAGATAGTTGTGCCCGGCGGATTTAGTTCTCCTTTTCAGGAGTATCATCAATTAGTAGTGTATTAGTTGCATCAAAGGGTACACCGATTTGGACTAAACGTGTTTGTACAAAAGAGGTAATCCTAGCTTTTAGGGTGGTAGTGGCCCTCAACGGTAACGCATTTTCTTTGATCATACAAAAGGCAAAATCTGACGTGTGAGCTTGGCATACACTGCAAACTATTGCAACTAGTGGCGATAAGTTTTGCCTTTGCATTGAAGACCATTAGCCAACTCTGAAGCGCGGAAGAAGAAACTCAATAAATTCCTTGGTTCCTGGACGAACCACGACTCGACAAGTTCCCATCCGAAACGTTTGCAAATCCTCAAAGGGTCCTCTGTCATCGAGAGGCACCCGCATCAGCAGCAATCCATTGACGTCCAAGATAATCAACCTCTGTAAAAGTTGACAAGTACATATAAGTAGTTTAGAAGCTGAACATATTTTTCCATACTTGAATAGACCATTACCGGAACAACCGTATCTACAGGTAGCAAGGGTCCATACTAGGTTCTCTGTAGTGTTCATGTCGTTGTTGCTCTCCTCCGCTTCATCTTCATAGTCATCATTCAAATCTTCATCAGGGGTCTCCCCCATGGCCCTTTCTCCCTGATTCAAGGTTGATCGGCTTGCCTCATACATCCTTGCCTGATCCATATCATTTTGCTCATCCCTAGGCCTGCTTTCCTCATCCATATCCTTTTGCTCATCTATAGGCTTGCTTTCCTCATCTTGGGTTTCAGCCATAGGCTCTTTTGGCTCTTCCACTGGCTGACTTGGCTCTTTCATTGTCTCCTCCGGTTGAACCTTAGCAGCTTCCATATGCTCATTTGTCCTTTCCTCATCCTCGCTCTTTGATCTTCTGCTGATATGACACCCTCGGCCCGATGCGATTCCACTGTATCGGATGTAGGGGTTTGTCGTGGGTGGCACGTCATGTTTTGTAAGATCAATAGTGCGCTCATCCAAGCCGCTATCTTCAAGCTCTCTAGGGCTAGACATTGTAAGCAGGTTGTGTTGTATTAAACTTACCGGTATCTTTGCAAATAATCATATGTGTAGTTTTTTAAAGCACTCTGCAAAATTGAAAGACCACATGGTGAGAATTCTTTTATAGACTAAACCAAACTAACTGAATGCATTGCCAAATGGGTACTTAGTCATGAAAGGTTTTAATGCAAAGTAGCTTTGCAGGACATATTCTGCATGGAGAAGACATCTCCAGCCGCAAGAATTCCCATCGGTTTGATTTGGGACAGGTACTTCTTTGATTGGGGCCTTGTATAGTTCATACCTTCCACATAGCTTGCCATAAGCAAGCAACAACCTCTTTTACAACTGCACAAAGCAATGTCAAGATGTTAGCATGAGGCTTCAAATTTACATGGATATCTATAATAAACACTTTCTGATACAAAACACTTACAGCCTAATTTCAGGGTGGGTTCCTTTTATTGAATTGAACACCCACACTGCTGGTTGGTCAACATCAAGGCATATGAGACTCCAGTGATGGTTGTTCTCATATGGGAAGATGATCACAGTAACTTCCAGCATAGCACAGTGGAGAAACCAGCTCTCAAAGGTCCCAGATGGACTGTTCTTTTGTCTAATAATTACAGACATTTGTGGATCAAGGAGAAACACCTCTGTGTGAGTGTGCAATGGGAGTTGACTTTTGATCAGGCTGCAGAGACTCTACCTGAGTTAGCAAACCTATTATCTGAGTTTTCAAAGCTAGCAAGATAGTAACACTTACTTAAGACAAGCATAGATAATTGTGTCTGAAATCTCAGCATCTGGATTCTGCAATAAATCAATGTCCACCTTTTCGAGAGCTAGCTTTCTGGTTCCATCTACAAATGGTATCTCTGCAAGCAAACCATTCTTCATTGAAAGTAGAGTTTCTTGATTCATTGCCTCTATAGACAGGGTCACATTGCACTCTGTGTTTGTTTCTGGGACTCCACTGCTACTTTTGCTTTTTCTTAAGCTCTGCTTCCCTCATTTCCTCTGTTTGGCGAGCAATAGTCTCTCTGGCCTTGCCCTTGTATTCACACATGTGTGACATCTACAACTGTGCTGTGGCACTAGCTCCGGGGGTATAACAAAATTTTCCTCATTTTCTTATCCTTGCAGACATTGGGGACCAGCAGTTTGTCATACCTCCACCTTATTCTTTTCAATGTCTCACTATCTTTGTCCATTATAGTAACCCTGTGGGC